>NC_133336.1:96333513-96584931 GCF_042186555.1 Aquarana catesbeiana | reverse complement strand
TCCCACTGCTGTCAAACAAATCCAATGATGCAGGTGCCGGGGCCGAGTCCAGCATTCTGTGTCTATGGATGGAGCGTGCTCGCAATGTAACCCCCAGGGGGAGCACTTCCTCCAGGGAGTTTACCGATGCGAGAAGGAGCCGCAAGCGCCGCCAGGGGACACAAGAAGACGAGGTTCATGGCCACACTGTGCAAAACGAACTGCACAGCGGAAGGTAAGTATGATATGTTTTGTTTTTTGTTTTGTTTTTAAATAACAAACAAGGGTTTACAACCCCTCTAAGCAGCTCCAGCACCTGTGTAAGGGAGGGTCTCAACAACAGCTGTGAATTCCCAAAGCTGTGACGTCCCCCTTAAGCTCTCATGGTTCGGCTGTTGTTGGCACTCTCTCCTCTCTCCCCTGCAGCAGCCACTCTCTGACACAGGGGAGCCAGAGCTGCTGGATCATGCAACCTAACTGGACCAGAAAAAAATTAGGTAAGCAACACACATCATTTTTATACAGGGGTATGCAGGATAGGAAGAGAGAAGGGAATGTTTTTAAAGAGGAGCTTCAGTCTACCTCCCAAAAAAATGTATATAAAGGACACTTACCTGTCCAGGGATCCAGCTCTGTCCTCACCCGAGGTGATTCTTCTAAAGGGCTTCGGGTCCAGGCACTGGCATCTTAACTAAGGGAAACCTTAGAGCTGCGCTGCACTTTGTGAATGGTCCCGCAGTCTTCTGGGAACTCTGATGTGTCCCAGAAGGCTGTGGGCGAAGAGGAGGTGAACTTAAGCGATCCTGGCAGAAGTGGGAGCGGGTACCTCTCAAAACCAGGTACCCGCTCTCCCCCCAACAAAACAAAATTAGTGCCAAATGTTAAAGGGGGGGGGGGGGGGGGGGGGGGGGGCAAACAACCGAAACCTCCGCTTTAAGATTAGTTAGATTTAGCCTTTTCTTCCACTTTAATTGTCTTATATTAGCTTTCCACAACACATACTGACATCCATCTGGTCAGTATGTGACATATATGCTCAGACATAGGGCACCTGCAATTTTGTAGCAACTCTGAATTAAAGGAGTTGTAAAGGCAGAAGGTTTTTTATCTTAAAGCATTTCATGTAATAAGATAAAAAGCCTTCTGTGTGTAGCAGCCTCCACAGCACCCCCTAATACTTACCTGAGCCCCATCTCTGTCCAGCGACGTTCATGAGTCACTTGGCCCTCTGAGACTCTCCCTCCCAATTGGCTGAGACACAGCAGCGGCACCACTGGCTCCTGCAGCTGTCAAAGTCAGTTAGCCAATAAGGAGAGAGAGGGGGCCAGATCGAACGGCAGCTCCGTGTCTGAATGGACACAGGGAGCTGCGGCTCGGCTCTCCCCATAGCAAGTTGCTTGCTGTGGGGTACTAAACAGGAGGGAGGGGCCAGGAGCAGTGAAGAGAGACCCGAGAACAGGAGGATCCGGACTGCCCTTTGCAAAACCACTGCACAGAGGAGGTAAGTATAACATGTTTGTTATTTTTTTTTAAACGAAACTTTACAATCACTTTAATCAGTATGTAGCATCTTTATCATATAGAAGCAGACAGCAAAACAACATCAAACAGAAATGTTTCCAACGCCCACATTTCATATGAAACTATGAAAGCCGCCAGGTGCCCAGACTTTACTGAAGCAATCTAAAAATGAGAAATCGTCTCTGGCCCTAATAGAATCCTTTCTCTAGTTTCTATGGTAAAGTTGTTTAGATCACTAAAATAATCAGTTGCCAATGATAGCTTAACAGGTAACTGGGCTACAATAATGCAAATTAGACACCAAAATGAGTCAACGTCTGTGTCTGCCCTTGTTTAAAGTAACTGGGAGTCAATGGAAGCCATGATGTGTCAGTGTCAATCCCCAAACACTGCTTCATCACAGCTGCCACATTGAAGGGGTAGACATTCTATAGCTTCATGGGAGGGAAGCATTTTTTTTTTTTTATTTAAAAAATAAGTCCTGCTATTACACGTTTGGAAAAAGGGGTTTAACCTTTCTTTCAAAGCTGAATCCTAGCTATGGTTTTTAAAGCATGGTTACATTGGTCTAAGGTGGACTAATGTAATAATTCATTCTGCATACCTGTGGGATCACTGTGAAAGCAGACAGCTGCTGTAGTAGTTGCCGCTACTACAGTAAATCGCTGACATCTTCTGGGTCAGACCTTCTTGACTATTACAAGCTTGGGAGAAGAGTTTCACCTTCTTTTTCAAAGCTGAATTCCACATCTGTTTTTTAATGCGTAGTTACATTGACCAATGTAATGTAGTCACCTGCTTAGACCAATGTAATAATTCATTCTGCATACCCGTGGGATCGCTGTGAAAGCAGACAGCTGCTGTAGTAGTTGCCGCTACTACAGTGATTGCTGCCGTCTTCTGGGTCCCATGCTTCCATTCACAGAATGACTCACATTTTTGTCAATAAATGCAGTGTTGTTGTCATCCTGGGACTGGAATTGTGTTACTGGCAGGATCACCAGGTGAAAATAAAGGGAAAAAAGCCTGCGCAATAGAAAACTATTACAGCCACCACATCTAAAGTCTGGTAAACTGCAATATATTCCATTTTTGTTTCTAGATTCAGACACACTTTATCTACAATACCTAAGTAAACAGTCTGTTGTAGATGAAGACTAAACATTTCTGTGCAGCATATGAAACAGAGTAGCCCCCGCACTTCGTTTCACAATGCACTGATTAGTCATATGAAGCAGCTAGTAGAAACAAAGACTGCCTGAATAACACTGTCCTAATTTCCACCTACAAATGTACCATAACAAGGAGGGAAATTACACTGAAAATGCACTTATTCTGTCTGAGTCCCCAAAAAGTCCATAAGACACATTTTATTTTTAGTTACTATTTAACTATGTAACAACTCCAAAATACCTTGGTTTGTTCTGGAAATATAAATTAGGTGGAAAATATCTAAATGTCATCTAAAATGATTAGATGTAACATTAAGAGCAGCAGAATGTTGTACTATGTTAGCCATTGACAACAGTAGAAGTTTGGATTTGGGGTGATACCATTTATTGGCTAACTAAATAGACTGACGTGCAAGCTTTTGAAGCATGCTGGTCTCTTCCACAGTGTGCTTCGAAAGCTTGCATTACAATTTATTTAGTTAGCCAATAAATGGTATCACTCCAGTCCAAACTTCTACAAGTAACATTAACATAAATCACTGGTTGGACATAAAGGAAACCCATGCTGACTCTCTTGCTTATGGATCTGCATGCTTGTTACAGGTCAGTGACATGGAAATTGAGGCCATATTGTCAGTAGTAACAACTACACAGGTATGTTTTAAAAAAAAAAAAAAAAAAAAGGATTGCCAGCTCCTTTACGCCTCTCATAATGAGTTTACTTTACAGCTGAACTCCAGGCAAACAGGTAAATACATAGATAAGATACATAAATGGGAGCTATTTTACCTGCCAAAGGGTGTTTTTGTTCATCCAGTTCTGAGTCTGCTCTCTGCTCTGCCACACCATACCTCCCTATGTGGTTGGGGGACCTATTTTTTTTCTCTAAAGTTATGTGACACTTACAACATCTTGTCCCTTTCCCCCCTTCCCCATCCTGTAACTGGACAGGTATAAGAAAAGCTGGAGTCTAATGAGCCAAGACAAAGGGGTCGGTCCAAGCATCACCGATGGATTTTCCATTTATATCTAAGCAGAAGTGGTGATATACCATCCTAGATTTCTTACACAAAGCCAACAATTGCTAAAGCCAACTTCCTTCCATCCCAAACTGACAGAGTGCCTGCAAAGTGCCATATAATTTACTATGTTCACCTATAAATAACCCTCTCCTAGGTCATTTAAACTCATTGCAAACGTTTATGATGCTTAAGTTGTCTCCTTATTTGGCCAGCTTTCCTATGCCCTGTACACACGGTCGGATTTTCCGACAACAAATGTTCGATGGGGGCTTGTTGTCGGAAATTCCGACCGTGTGTAGGCTCCATCAGACATTTTCCGTCGGAATTTCCGACAAACAAAATTTGAGATCTGGATGTAAATTCCGACGCACAAAGTTCCATGCATGCTCTGAATCAATTACGAGACGGAAGCGCTCGGTCTGGTAAAACTATCGTTCGTAATGGAGATAGCACATTCGTCACGCTGCAAATTTTGAAATCTTTTAATGCAGCGCATTCTCTTCTTCTTTAGAATGCTAGAATAACGAAGTTGTTTCGCTGCTCATATTCACACATTCTGTTCTGACAACCTGATTCCATTATTTCTCGTGATCTCATGAATTGTTTTTTTTTTTTTCGTCAGATCTCCATAATAATGTTTAGACGTTTTGGTTATAGTGGGGTTTTTTTTATCCAGATCTCCTATTTTTTTATTTATTTTTTTTGTTTTTTTTATAGTGATCTCCATAATTTTTTCTTTAGTTTTGTGTCAAGTTACCACAACACCATTATTATCTTGTATTTTTTAACCTCAAGGAGGTTGGAGTCCCTTGGTAATCTGACATTGTATTTTTGAAATGTACCTGCCTACTCACAAACAAACTGGCCTTTTTGAAGTTAAACACATAGGCAAGTATTTGTGAAAAATAAAAAGGCCATTTATTATGGGTCATAACAAAATAAAGAGGAAGGCAACGCTGGAGAAACTGGTGAAATTTGCGAAGCCTTTGTACCCCAGGGCACACATCAATTATTTTACAGTCAAAATTGGTGGCCTGAGTAGTCCTTATAATAGTGAGCACAATCCGGTCCAGGACTCCAAGCGATTGACGAGAACAGCAGCAGATGACATATGTCCCCAGGCTGGCGTCTTTTGTCAAACCACACCAAACCCAGGCCATCACTCTCTTGTCTTCCCTACATGCTTGCTTCCAGGCTGTGGCTCTGGTGATGTAGTTGTGGCAGGAGGTGGAGGAGGAGGATGACCATGGTTGAACTCACAAACGTGGCATTGGCTTGCGAGTTCGCCCCTTCACCCCTTATTTAGGACTTGTACTATAACTTCCTCACATAAGAGGCGATAGCCCTCCTCCATTTCCTGCATTTTGCAGGCTGCTATGTAGGCATAGTCCTCTTGATTATTGGGGGGCTTTCTGAGGGCCACAGTAGCCTTCCGAAATAGGCCAAGTGCTGCCTCCTCCAGGTTACTCCACTTCCTGGGACTTTTTTGTGGAAGGCGGAGGGGAGGGACCTGGGATTCGGGCAGGCTACTAAGCCCAGCCACCTCCTGGCTGCCACTTTCCACGGCCTCCTCCTGGCTGCCACTTTCCTGTATATGGAAAAGGGACATAGTTTTAGTTTTTGGTTCATCAATCACACACAATTTTTAGCTCATGGTGTTTGCAAATTGAATGTTAATAAATAGAAAAGACTATAATTCTGACCCCAGCATTTTTCATTCTTGTCCCAATCATTTGTGGCTACTACTGTCTATTGATATGTAAAACACTTTGTAAAATCAGAAATTACTGATCAATAATAACATCTAGTTAACATCATTAATTATTTGACTAGAAATATGTTGAACAATGCTATACCTGGCTCAAGCTGGGCTCCTCCACTTCTTCCTGGCTGGAAGGCCCAGGTTGGACGTCGGAAGCCTCAGCTGAGGTAGAAGGAAGCCTTGAAGGAAGATTGGAGAGTGCTGGCCTGGGTTCAGTCTGGCCAGCCAGAAAATGCAGTCTGTCATAGTACCACAGCCTGGGTACATAAATGTCATCTGCTGCAGCTCCTGATCTCTGGGAATCCCGGACCTTCTTGCGTTCCCTATTATAATTGCTCCTCATGCCACCAATTAGGGCCTTCAAATAGGGGATGTCTGCCGTGGGGGATCACCGGCTTCACAAATTCCAGCAATTGATCCAGCGCTGCCTTCCTCTTTGGTTTATATAAAAGGGGTGGTTTACCTGCCACAGACAGGGCAGCTCCCTGTACATATCAGTGAATATGGGGATAAAGTCCTCATCATTGAATGAGGACTCAATCATTTTCTCTGCAAGACACAACACAAGGCAAACCCTAATGTCAGGCTAAACTCTCCTAATCTTGTCCCAATATAGGCCTCAATCTAGAAGCAGTATAGGCCACTGATGCACCAAGTTAAAATTGTACCTTTGTAAGAACGATCGGCGCTTCCGCTACTCCTTCCTCCACTCACAGATCGTAAGTATGACACACGCGTGTTGCGCTTTATATACACTGCACATGCGAGAAACTTCGCCCGCCCCAGACGTGCTTTCTAGTATATTCCCCGCCCTTTGTCTTTCGGCGCAGTGGGAGAGCACATGGCGGAGAGACAAAAGGTGCATGAAGACAGCAGCAGCAACGACAAAGCCCGGAGCCACGATCGTCCCGATTCCAGAGGATATTTAAGGCCTCAAATATGGGCTTTATAGAGATGGTGGAGATGGTGGACATCTTCAAGAAGGCCGACTATGACAGGAAGCATGGACTGTACCCAAACTCAAATGTGAGAAAGGCCAAGATCATGACTAAAGTTGTGAAAAGTCTGCCAAAGAATTTCGAGGTACGGCGATCCAAGGATCAACTGAGGAAACGATGGTCAGACCTCAAATTGAGGGAGCAGGATCAGTACAGAAGAATCAAGAGAGTGCTGCAAAAAAGTATTTTGTCGTGTGTTCCTATTCTTCTTACATTCGTGCTTTTCTTTACTGTTGTACAGTTTAAAATGGCAAGTTTCAGGTTCGTGGGCACAGTAATCGTTCATAGTAAACATTGTTCGTTCGCCCACTAATATGATGTTTTTTGCAGATGCAGGTTAACTACATTTGGTCATGCCTATTTGTCTTAAAAGAAGTTTAGTAAATTGTTGTCTAGATGGGTTTGTAACTAGAATGAAATGCAAACTTGATTCAGTGTAAGGAGAGGACACTCAACAGCTGTTTACACATCTGGACTCAGGAGCACTAGTGTGGGACACCAGAACAAACTTTTTAGGGTGTCCCACACAGGTGCTCCAGTGGATACTAGGGGTCTCTACATGTGTGATACTTTAACAAAAAAGGTATTTCAGCTTTGTAAAGGGAAAAAAATCATGTCTTTAGCTTTGAAAACTGCCAAAACAGACAATTGTACGACACTTCCAAGCAATGTTTCATATTCCTATTTCTTGCCTCAAATATATGTGTGCTCAGTATACCTTTATTTTATTTGCATAGGGGAGAAAAGACTCGGGACGTCAAAGGTCACCAGGGACCCCCAACCTCCTAAAGAAGGGGAAATCCAAAAACAACAACCATAGGATGTGGAGGAAGGAGAGGTTTATGAAGTGGGTGAAATAGTGACCACAACAGGTGAGTGTCTGAGACCACAGCTTCAGGTAAAAGATGGATGCCTGCATATTTATAAAATACATGGTGTTATTTTTTTTTTTTTTTTTTTTTTTTTAGGTGATGTGGATGTTGTTGAAGAAGAAACACATTTCACAAGTGCAAGTGCACACGTCTTCATCGGGGAGATCATGGTGTGCTATCGGGATTTACAGAAGATCAAGGAAGACATCAATGATGTGGAAAAAAGACTCAAACATCATTGATGTTTTAGGCAGAATCGAAAACACACCAACATTTATCAAATTCTTTCTATTTTTCTAACTTTTAAAATTTTGAAAGCAACATTTTGAAGATGCACACAGTGTGTCAACATGTGCTATCTGCCATCACGGGATATCAAGGTACGCGTTTTGGGGGTGCAACCCCTTCCTCGCAACTAAAGTAGATGAGAAGAAGGGGTTGCACCCCCAAAACATATCCATTGATCCCCCATGATGGGAGCTAGCACATGTTGACATTAGGCATGGGATCAGGAGGGAAATCCCCATTATGACTGTCAATTTGTGTGCATCTTCAAAATTTGGCTTTCACAGGGGTGACATCACCTCATCTGATGAAGGCAATATCAACACCGTTTGGACATACTAATGTCTGATATTGCCTTCAGTTTGTCAAAGTTGAACTTTGTAAGTTCCTGAGTTGTGTATTGTTTTATGGTTTTAAACATGCCCGTTTTAACACAAAAAAGGCTATTTGTACTGTGCAAAAAAGAAAAAATGTTATTACTAAAATATGTTGGTTTGTTCAAAAACCCTTTTCTAATGCACATGTAAATTTGCACAGAGTAAAAAGTTTTCTATTCAACAATGTGTGGCTTCTTCTTTCAAGGCTCAATATAATTTTTTGGACTAAGTTGGTGTTTACACTGAAATGGGGGTTATTTACTAAAGGCAAATCCACTTTGCACTACAAGTGTAGTTTCATGTGCACTTTTGCAGTGCACTTGAAGTGCAAAATGGATTTTCCTTTAGTAAATAACTCCCACAGTGCTTTATAATTTGCCACAATCATGCCATTTTCATGACTCACCAAAATTAATTCATGGTGCTGAAAATGATGTATATTTTTATCAGTAATGTATTACATACATTAACAACAAAAACAAGGTGTGTGTAGCAGACCCACAACATAATAATAGTTCACTGAAGAAGAGATTGTCACCTCATGTATCAAATAAATTACATTTGCACTATTGAAGAAAATGGCCAAAAAGAAACTCCCATTGGAGAACCTAGGAGACAGCTAAAATAAACACAAGCAGTAAATCTAAGTAAATCTTATTTCAGTTTAACAAAAAAATTTATTTTGAAAATGTTTCTTAAACATTTTCTGTCATAATCAATGGCCCCTCTACCCGCAAAGTACTCGACATACTTCTGTCTTACTTCACGGGCGCTTTGGGGGGGCAAGCCAGGACGGCCAGCTTCAAGGGCCGTCAGGGTTTCTTCTTGAAGTCCGGCCTCCGGCCCCACTGAGGCAACATAGTTCATTGAATTTCTCCTTAAAGGGTTGTGGAGAATGCAGCTTGCAAGGATTAGATGGTTAAGTTTATATTCCGCCATGTTGATTGCCGTAAGGAATAGGCGGAACCAGCTGGCCATTATCCCGAAAGCGTTCTCCACCACTCCGGTAGTTAAAAACCCTCTGGTCCGGGGTGAGGGTCCTCATGGCTTCAAAACGGTCAGCTGGTCAGAACGAACTAACAGAAAGCACTGAAAAACAGAAAGGCCCAAGAAGAGCGAGCTGAAAATCAGAAACGAGTGGAGAACGCATTGCAAGATCAAATACGTACTATAAAATACGCACTGAAAAACAAATGCGAAATGACTACACGCACTGAAAACCAGATACAAACCCACAAACACAAACTGAAGAGCAGTAACAATCGGAAAAGCGAGAGGCTGAAAAGCGCGAATCGTCTCTCACCAAACTTCTACTAACACGAGATTAGCAGAAGGAGCCCAAAGGGTGGCGCACTTGGTATTGAACTTCCCTTTTCTAGTGCCGTTGTACGTGTTGTACGTCACCGCGTTCTTGACATTCGGAATTTCCGTCAAGATTTGTGTGACCGTGTGTATGCAAGACAAGTTTGAGCCAACATCCGTCGGAAAAAATCCATGGATTTTGTTGTCGGAATGTCCGATCGTGTGTACGCGGCATTATTCAAATGCAGAAGGTGGCTCCTTATTTGCCCAGCTTCTTATTCAGATTGGATCTTTATTCACAAAGGTGATCATTTACAAAACAATCATCTACAAGGTTTTTTAATAAAATCCTGAACTTTAACAACAATTCTGTCTCCCTAACTGCCATGTATTTAAAGGGGTAATTCTGAATAAATCACATTTTTTATATGAGAACCATCTTGGCTCACCCAGATGTGACTTGTTTTCATATAATTTGGCATCCTTCTATTAGTTAAAGTTCAATTTGGCCTGAGCCAAGTGATATAAATCATACAATATGGCAACGATAAAAAAGAAAGAAAGAAAGGGCGCACCAGCCATTTCTGCATACAATATGGCACCCTGACAGCCATGCATTTCAATGGGAAATTCCAAATAAGAAGCCAAGCTATTCCTATATGAAAATCATCTTGACTCACCCAAATTCCACTTTCTTTATACCCATTGGGCATCCTACTATATCGGAAAGTTAAATTTGGCCCGAGCCAATTGATGAAAATCATAAAATATGGCACCAAACTTGTCACCCTGACAGCCATGCATCTCAATGGGAAATTTTGAATAAGAAGCCAAGCTATTCCTATATGAAAACCATCTTGGCTCACCCAAATTCCACTTTCTTTATACTCATTGGGCATCCTTCTATATAGAAAAGTTCAATGTGGCCCGAGTCAAGAGATATACAGTATCTCACAAAAGTGAGCACACCCCTTACATTTTTGTAAATATTTCATTATATCTTTTCATGTGACAACACTGAAGAAATGACACTTTGCTACAATGTAAAGTAGTGATTGTACAGCTTGGATAACAGTGTACATTTGCTGTCCCGTCAAAATAACTCAACACACAGTCATTGATGTGTAAACTGCTGGCAACAAAAGTGAGTACACCCCTAAGTGAAAATGTCCAAATTAGCCATTTTCCCTCCCCTGTGTCATGTGACTCATTAGTGTTACAAGGTCTCAGGTGTGAATGGGGAGCAGGTGTGTTAAATTTGGTGTTATCGCTCTCACTCTTTTATACTGGTCACTGGAAGTTCAACATGGCACCTCATGGCAAAGAACTCTGAGGATCTGAAAAAAAGAATTGTTGTTCTACATAAAGATGGCCTAGGCCAGTGATAGTGAACCTTGGCACCCCAGATGTTTTGGAACTACATTTCCCATGATGCTCTTGCACTCTACAGTGTAGTTGAGCATCATGGGAAATGTAGTTCCAAAACATCTGGAGTGCCAAGGTTCGCCATCACTGGCCTAGGCTAAAAGAGGATTCTCAATACCCTGAAACTGAGCTGCAGCACAATGGCCAAGACCATACAGCGGTTTAACAGGGCAGGTTCCACTCAGAACAGGCCTCATCATGGTCGACCAAAGAGGTTAAGTGCACGTGCTCAGTGTCATATCAAGAATTTGTCTTTTGGAAATAGACGTATGAGTGCTGCCAGCATTGCTGCAGAGGTTGAAGGTGTGGGGGGTGACATGGATTACTGGAACCATGTCCTGTGGTCTGATGAGACCAAGATAAACTTATTTGGTTCAGATGGTGTCAAGCGTGTGTGGCGGGAATCAAGTGAGGGGTACAAACACAAGTGTGTCTTGCCTACAGTGAAGCATGGTGGTGGGAATGTCATGGTCTGGGGCTGCATGAGTGCTGCCAACACTGGGGAGTACAAAGACAAGTGTGTCTTGCCTACAGTCCAGCATGGTGGTGGGAGTGTCATGGTCTAGAGCTGCATGAGTGCTGCCGGCACTGGGGAGCTACAGTTCATTGAGGGAACCATGAATGCAAACATGTACTGTGACATACTGAAGCAGAGCATGATCCCCACCCTTCGGGGACTGGGCCGCAGGGCAGTATTCCAACATAATAACGACCCTAAACACACCTCCAAGACGACCACTGCCTTGCTAAAGAAGCTGAGGGTAAAGGTGATGGACTGGCCAAGCATGTCTCCAGACCTAAACCCTATTGAGCATCTGTGGGGCATACTCAAATGGAAGGTGGAGGAGCGCAAGGAATCCAACATCCACCAGCTCCATGATGTCAGCATAGAGGAGTGGAAGAGGACTCCAGTGGCAACCTGTAAAGCTCTGATGAACTCCATGCCCAAGAAGGTTAAGGCTGTGCTGGAAAATAATGGTGGCCACACAAAATATTGACACTTTGGGCCCAACTTGGAGATTTTCACTTATGGGTGTACTCACTTTTGTTGCCAGCAGTTTAGACATTAATAGCTGTGTATTGAGTTATTTTGAGGGGACAGCAAATGTACACTGTTATGTAAGCTGTACACTCACTACTTTACATTGTAGCAAAGTGTCATTTCTTCAGTGCTGTCACATGAAAAGATATAATAAAATATTTACAAAAATGTGAGGGGTGTACTTTGATACTGTAAATCATAAAAATTGACACACTGACAGCCATAGATTTCAATGGGAAATTCTGAATAAGAAGCCAAGCTATTCCTATATGAAAACCATCTTGGCTCACCCAAATTCCACTTGTTTTATACTCATTGGGCATCCTTTATAGGAAAGTTCAATTTGGCCCGAGCCAAGTGATATAAATCATAAAATATGGCACCAAACGTGGCACCAGGACAGCCATGCATTTCAATGGGGAATTTTGAATAAGAAGCCAAGCTATTCCTATATGAAAACCATCTTGGCTCACCCAAATTCCACTTGTTTTATACTCATTGGGCATTCTACTATATAGAAAATTTCAATTTGGCCCGAGCCAAGGGATATAAATCATAAAAATTGTCACCCTGACAGCCATAGAAAGCCACATTTCATTAACACTAGATTACCAAAAGTTCTGTATAGGAATTATATATGTTGTATTCATTTTAACAAAAAATAGATTTAAGTAAAGCTATAGGCAAAACTTTTTTTTTTTATTTAAGATAGAGTAAGGAAGGGTTATAACCCCTGGAAGAATTATTTCTGCCATCTTTGTCCCATTGGAGAGATTTACCTTCACTTCCTATCCCATAGCCAAAATAGGAAGTGAGAGGTAATACCTCTGCAAATTCAGGGAATTTCTTGGAGACCCCCAGGTCACCAGAACTAGTGTCCCCATTGGAAGATTTCCCCTATATTACTTTGCTGGGGACAATCCAAAAGCTTGGATTTTATTTTACTTTCACTTTCAATGATAATTGGTAAACAGAGAGGGTGAATCTCCCTAATGGGGACACAGAGAGCAATAAAAACTGACAGGGGTTCTAATCCATCTTCCCTCTATCCAAAACGAAAAAAAAAAAAAAAAGTTTTGCCTTTAGTTATACTTTAGCATTCAAAACTGAACCAATGCAACAAGTTTATTTCAGAGAAAAAATCCAGACTTAATAAATATTCTTTAAATACAAGAGGCATGTATAATTGTACTCTTCCTGTGCTGTAATCCAATATGTAACAATTCCAGTCATTTGCAACAAAACGGGAGTTTTCCATAAGAAAGACCGGTCACTGCTGCTCTCTCCTTATGCAGGGAGACTGGTTTTGTACTTGCATGCATACTTACATGTGGTTAGTTTTCTGCAGGCAACCTATAGTGGGAGAACTACTGGGTCCCACCACTAGCTCTGCTCTACCTTTCTTTTGCTCCCCTACCACTCTGTGCCCCCAAGAAAACAATGTGACATACCCAGTACAATCCAGGTATGGTGGACCCTGTGACTTTTCACATGGCATTGTTGGTGCTTGAAGATTGGCCGCTCAGGCGCCCAACTCAGATGGAGATATGGAGATAGTCCTCAGCCTCATGCAAGCTGAAGTTCATTTTCACTTTACTTCTGGGGCTAATGGAGCAGCCAAGGAGCCAGCATTAAAAGAAAATTTTAGCTTTGCTTCCCTTCACTTTAAAGGGTTTTTAGTATAAATAGAAATTCCCAACGGTTTTTGACTTAATGTGGTTCCTTTCCCCATTGCTAGAGATGCAGTCTTACTAGAACTAGAATATACAATTAATCACATGCACCATCATCTTCTATAGCACCTAATGGACTTCGATATGAAAACGCATATAGTGCAACTTTTGGACCGAATTCCATTCTGAATACCAGTATTCCAGGCAAAATGTCCTACTGGGGAGACATAACAGGTTACTGGGAATGCAGTAAGAACAAATTCTTATCTTGGCTGCTCACGTGCACTAAGCTGTTTGGCTCAAAACACTTGGCCCATTATTTAGAGGGGCACTAATTGAGCACATAGACCAGGGATTTGCAATTAGCTGACCTCCAGCTGTTGCAGAACTGCAAGTCCCATGAGGCATAGCAAGACTCTGACAGCCACAAGCATGACACCCAGAGGCAGGGGCATGATGGGACTTGTAGTTTCGCAACAGCTGGAGGTCCGCTAATTGGATATCCCTGACATAGAATGTGGACTGACACAAAAACTACCTTTTAAACCAATTTGTCGTAAAATTAGGTAACTAATTTTTACAGCAGCTATTGCAAAACTCAGAAGAAATGCTCAGTGCTGTGTGAGACCTTATAGGTATATGGATTACAGGAGAGAAGCCCATGGAAATGTGTATATATGACTCACTTGTGGAGTGGTCTTACGAAAAGTATCTTCCCCTTGAATGATACTGTTAATGACCGCTTTCTTCAGAACACTGTATTCTGCCAGCGTCAAATTAATGGACTCAATCTGCTGTTGACATGTCTGACAGTGACCACTGGAAGAAGCATGGAAGAGTAGTATATGTTAATAAAGGAACTCTGGACAAAAACAGGCAACCTACCACTGCAGTCCAAAAATCACAATTATAATACATATTCTAAGGCCTCTTCAACTATATACAGTTTATACTCTGTTGTTTAACTAATCCAAAAAAGGAACAGAAGCGCTAGGCAAGTCCTAGTGCAGCATTATTTTATTTGATTAATATACAAATTGTTGACTGTATAGGGTGCACTTACAACAGTGCTAGTGAGGGTAGGTGCTTTCCAGATCCAGCATCACAGAAGAGCCGCCAGGGTGTCCCTGTGTGTTTGTTTTTACTAATGTTTGACTAATCCAGCCTGTCATTTTATTTCAAATGCTCTTCATTGTTGAATGAGAATCTACCATTGAAAAGGAACTTAAGTATAACAAAAGAATACAAGTTCCTGAAATCATTAATAAATAAAAATTAAGCAATCTTTTTTCCTTAGGAAAGGGAAGATGAGATAATATGCAATGTAGTGGTGAACACATTAAATAGTCTCTGTAACTTCTCCTCTGCTACACTATGGGGGAGATTTACTAAAATTGGAGCATTCAGAATCTGGTGCAGCTGTGCATGGTAGCCAATCAGCTTCTAACTTCAGCTTGTTCAATTAAGCTTTGACAATAAAACCTGAAAGCCGATTGGTTTCTATGCAGAACCGCACCAGATTTTGCACTCTCTATTTTCAGAAGATCTCCCCCTTCGCGTATTCAGTGCAGCAATAAAACAGGCAGGATATTTGATATTTCTGCACGTGAATGTGGTAATTAGATGTGTGGATATTCCATACCATCCACATTACTTCACAAATAAGCTGTGCATTTGTAATCTATAATACAGCAATTTGCATGGTTATTTTAGATGCAAATGGTACTTTTCTTCAAAGTGCACTAGAGGCAGCTCTTTGTGCCGGGGAATCAGATTACTATATGTAAAAGAAGAACCCTAGCCAAAAAGTTCCAAACACATAGCTGAAGTAAATACATGTACAGTAAAAACCTTGGATTGAGAGCATAATTTGTTCCAGAAACATGCTTGTAATCCAAAGCACTTGTATATCAAAGCAAATTTCCCCATAAGAAATAATGGAAAATCAAATGATTCGTCCCACAACCATTTATTCATAAGTCCTTCAGTTTATAGTCCATATAAAAAGATTATAGCAATGTGATAGGTTGTATAACGATAAAATGTCCATCCACAAATGGAAGCCCCCACAAGGGGAATATAAGCAAAATCCAGCAGGAGCTACAGTGTATAAAAGAGAAGAGAGGCGCCTCTAAGTGTAGCAATATGGTTACATTTAATGAAGGTACAACATTTAGCAACTCACATGGATGAGGATTAAAAGAGGCACATCTAAGTATGCAGGCATCCGGAGTAAAGCTGTCTGCAATTGTGACCGGGAAGACTACCCTGCAGTAGAGCGATCTGAAAGCGAGGCTTAAACCGCTCATGGAGCGCACCATTAAAGGGACGGCGCGAGTGGCAGTGAGGAGGATGGTTTATGTGGACATCTTTACCCCGGATGCCTGCATACTTGGATGTGCCCGTTTTAATCATCAACCATGTGAGTTGCTAGATGTTGTACCTTCAATAAATGTAACCATATTGCTACACTTAGAGGCGCCTCTCTTCTCTTTTCTACTCAGTTGTGATATGACGCTACTTGTATATCAAGACATTGCTTGTATATCAAGTCAAGATTTATAAAAAAAATTTGCTTGTCTTGCAAAACGCTCTCAAACCAAGGTTTTACTGTACACAGTTTTATCTATAAAAAAAAGTATTTGTAAATCTAACTCTAACATATGTTTTGCCGTATTGGTGTCTTCAGGAAGACGCCAATACGGAGAAACATATGTCAGAGCAGAGGAGCAGCCATTCCAGGTCGTCATCCCACATCCAATCTAGGCTTTGCCCTTAGAAGAGACGCGGACTCCACGCTATCCCTCTAGGACTAGCCGGCTTGCACATGCTGATTACACCTGGTGCCCAGTACGGCACTGTTACATGTGAATGTAATCGCCATTTGTTGTTGTCATATTTTTATCCATTAAAATTACTACACTATGAGACCTTTCACTATGTCTCTTGTGGAGTAATTTTTCCTATCCTAGTTTCATCTTGGGGGCCAATGGAGCGGAACTGTGCTGTTAGTGGAATCTGTTGTTATTCCAGAAGCGCTGTGTGACCTTCATGTAAAGGGGGGGTCAAATTTTTCTGGTGAGTGGCCACCCATTTATTGAGCACTGGTGGGGAAGAACTAGAAAACTAATTTGAGCATCACTACTTGGTGTTGGGATTCATCATTATGGACTTTTAGCTTGCTATTTATTTTGTATTTGTATTAATTTGATTCACTGGACATTAATAACGCCTCACCCTTTAATATATTTTGGCAGCATTTGGTGATTCGTTCACTTTTATGTTCTCACAGGGTGCCATTCACTGTTTTATATATTTTTTACTCTCTAAAGAATAGTGGGAGAAAGTGGGAGATCAATCCTGCCATCAGTCTCTCCAAGCTAAAAGAGTTTCCAGGAAGGAAGTTAAAAACACAACTTTTTTTTAACCTCTTCAGCCCCGGAAGGTTTACCCCCCTTCATGACCAGGTCATTTTTTGCAATATGGCACTGCGTTACTTTAACTAACAATTGCACAGTCATGCAACTCTGTACTAAAAATAAAATTTATTTGTCCTTTTATTTTCCCCACAAATAGAGCTTTCTTTTGGTGGTATTTGATCATCTCTGCAGTTTGTATTTTTTGCACTATAAAAAAAATAACACTGCCAATTTTGAAAAAAAAATATTTTTTACTTTATGCTATAAAACATACCCAATAAAAAAATGTAAAAAATAAAAATGTATTAATCAATTTAGGCAAATATGTATTCTGCCACATATTTTTGGTAAAATAAAATCCCAATAAGCGTATATAGATTGGTTTGCGCAAAAGTTATGGCATCTACAAAGTATGGGATATATTTATGGAAGTTACATTTTTTTAATTGTTTTTACTACGAATGGTGGCGATCAGCGATTTTTAGCAGGACTGTGACATTGCTGCGGACAAATCTGAAACTAAGTGATACTTTTTGGGGACCAGTGACACCAATACAGTGATCAGTGCTTAAAAAAAAAAATGCACTGGCAGGGAATGGGTTAACATCAGGGGCGATGTTTCTAACTGTGAAGGGGTTGCTTTGACTGGAGATAAGACAGATCCATGTTCCATCCACAAGATCTCCATCTTCCCCTCTCACAGAAGGGCGGTCTGCCTTGTTTGCAAACCGCCATTCTGCCTCTCCCGAAAACAATCTTGAAGGGCCGGACCCGCTGATTGACTCCCGCTGTGTCCAATCACTAAGGGAGCGGGTCGCTGGCAGAGCGCACACGTGCCCCAGACCCAGTGCACGAAATCACGTACAGGTATGTGATTTGGCGCAGGAGGGCCACCCTGTCGCAGTATATCTGCGTGGGGCGGTCCAGAAGGGGTTAATACATGCCAAATACAATATACCTTTTTGCAAAGATCGTTCTCAAATTGGATACACCAAAGTAAATATTTACTTTTTCTACTTTAAAACTCAATTGAACCTTCAGTTTAAATCAGCTAAATACATTACAAGTTCATTAAAACAAAGATTTGCAAAGTCTCACTTTAATTTCTCTAGAGAGCAGTCACGTCATGAACAGAAAAGCCTGTCCCCTGATGGCATGCTGCAGAGTAGGACCCTCTCTGTTAGGAGGCAGTAATCTCTCTGCAGAGGCTTTGCACATCGTTCTGCTGAGTCAGATCTATATCTCTCCAATCAGCACAGTGGTTCAGTGGTTAGCACTTCCGCCTAGCAGCACTAGGGTCAGATCGGTTCAGATGCCAACCACTGTACTACCTGCCTGAAATTTGCATGTTCTCCCTGTGCCTGTGTGGGTACTCCGGTTTCCTCCCACACTTCAAAGACATGCTGGTAGGTTAATTGGCTCCTGTCCAAATTGGCCCTAGTATGTGTACTGTATGTATAAATGAATTTGGGACCCTGAATTGTAAGCTCTTTGAGGGCAGAGACTGATGTGAATGTACAATATATGTAGATTGATGGCGTAAATAAAATCAGGCAGGGGGTATGAGGTTTGCTGGTTTAACAGCTCTAGCTCTGGTACAGCAGTTAGACTGTCAGACCTTTACAGAGAGACCTTTTTCCACACAGAGAGCAAGAGTTCTTCTCTGCAGCATGTCTGCTTTCTAAAGAAATAAAATTCTAAGACTGCACACCTTTTGCTTTAAATCATCTGACATTTCCAGTATCTCACAAAAGTGAATACACCCCTCACATTTTTGTAAATATTTTATTATATCTTTTCATGTGACAACACTGAAGAAAATACACTTTGCTACAATGTAAAGTAGTGAGTGTACAGCTTGTATAACAGTGTAAATTTGCTGTCCCCTCAAATTAACTCAACACACAGCCATTAATGTCTAAACTGCTGGCAACAAAAGTGAGTACACCCCTAAGTGAAAATGTCCAAATTGGGCTCAATTAGTCACTTTCCCTCCCCGGTATCATGTGACTCATTAGTGTTACAAGGTCTCAGTTGTTATGGGGAGCAGGTGTGTTAAATTTGGTGTTATCGCTCTCACTCTCTAATACTGGTCACTGGAAGTTCAACACGGCACTTCATGGCAAAGAACTCTGAGGATATGAAAAAAAAATTGTTGCTCTACATAAAGATGGCCTAGGCTATAAAGAAGATTGCTAAGACCCTGAAACTGAGCTGTAGCACGGTGGCCAAGACCATACAGCGGTTTAACAGGACAGGTTCCACTCAGAACAGGCCTTGCCATGGTCGACCAAACAAGTTGAGTGCATGTGCTCAGCGTCATATCCAGAGGTTGTCTTTGGGAAATAGACCTATGAGTGCTGCCAGCATTGCTGCAGAGGTTGAAGGGGTGGGGGGGGTCAGCCTGTCGGTGCTCAGACCATACGCTGCACACTGCATTAAATCGGTCTGCATGGCTGTCATCTCAGAAGGAAACCTCTTCTAAAGATGATGCACAAGAAAGCCTGCAAACAGTTTGCTGAAGACAAGCAGACTAAGGACATAGATTACTGGAACCCATGTCCTGTGGTCTGATGAGACCAAGATAAACTTATTTGGTTCAGATGGTGTCAAGCGTGTGTGGTGGCAACCAGGTGAGGAGTACGAAGACAAGTATGTCATGCCTACAGTCAAGCATGGTGGTGGGAGTGTCATGGTCTGGGGCTGCATGAGTGCTGCTGGCACTGGGGAGCGACAGTTCATTGAGGGAACCATGGATGCCAACATGTACTGTGACATACTGAAGCAGAGCATGATCCCCTCCCTTCGGAGACTGGGCTGCAGGGCAGTATACCAACATGATAACGATCCCAAAAACACCTCCAAGACGACCACTGCCTTGCTAAAGAAGCTGAGGGTAAAGATGATGGACTGGCCAAGCATGTCTCCAGACCTAAACCCTATTGAGCATCTGTGGGACATCCTCAAAACGGAAGGTGGAGAAGCACAAGGTCTCTAACATCCACCAGCTCTGTGATGTCATCATGGAGCAGTGGAAGAGGACTCCAGTGACAACCTGTGAAGCTCTGGTGGACTCCATGCCCAAGAGGGTTCAGGCAGTGCTGGAAAATAACGGTGGCCACACAAAACATTGACACTTTGGGCCCAATTTGGACATTTTCCCTTAGGGGTGTACTCACTTTTGTTACCAAAGGTTTAGTCATTAATGGCTGTGTGTTGAGTTATTTTGAGGGGACGGCAAATGTACACTGTTATACAAGCTGTACACTCACTAATTTAAATTGCAGCAAAGTGTCATTTCTTCAGTGATGTCACATGAAAAGATATAATAAAATATTTACAAAAATGTGAGGGGTGTACTCACTTTTGTGATATACTGTAACAGATTTAAACTGAAAGATCGATTGGGCTTTAAAGCGAAATTTTACTCCTCTCTGGCGACATCCACAAGCTCCACCACTGGTGCCAACACCTTCGCCTGGTCTTCCTCTGGGTTCAGGATCTTCCGCCACCTTGAATAGCTGTGCCAGGACGACATAATCCCGGGCATGCATGGGAGTTCATTCATCCCGAAAGATGCCGGAATTGTACAACAAGATGTGCATGCACAGCCAATGTACAGGTTCAAAAAGATTGCAAACAGGCATGTAAGATTCCTTTATTACAGAACATTTTAATGTAAAGTTACGTATTAGGAAAATTTCAAAAAACGGGAAAGCCCCTCTTTGTCCAGGATGCTATTATGTAGTAGCACAGGAGAAAGCCTCTACTTCCTGCCTGTCCCAGGCTTTCAAATTGAAGAATGCTGCATATACAGAATTCCCTTTAGGTACTGCAGCAAAAACTAAAATATTCCTTTATGCCATTACTTCCCTATCGAGAATCTGCAGTCCAGAACCTTCTTCGATATAAACACACTTACCTATTAGTGACTTTGGTGAGTTTCCCCCTCCAGGATTCACTGGGAATACTAAAATACATAAAAAAAACCTTTTCAAAATACAACTATTTGCATTTACAGTAACTTGAAATTAATATAAAAATACTGCGCTATACACGTAAACAAACAATAGCAGCCAGCACTACAATCTTAATAAAAATTGTGTGAATAATTGTGTGAAAATAAAGTGAAAACAGTGCAGCGCTAAGAATCAAATGTTGAGTATTGACATATCAACATACCGTGATATACAAAATAAATTGTGATTAGCATGCACAAAAAACTCTAACACCATCATCTGATTGATAGTGTCTCTAAATAAAGTGCACTGTGAAAATTGTAAAACAACATTGGTAGTATAGTCCCATTGGTGATTAAAACATTAATTCATTTGTATATATTGATGGGAAGGAATCCAGGAGTGTAGGACTAAAGGAGTCACCGCTGTGTGTACATCCACCACCCAGGGGAGAAGATTAACCGCTTGAAGGGGTTGTAAACCTACGTGTTTTTTTACCTTAATGCATCCCATGCATTAAGGTGAAAAAACACCTGGCAGTGACCGGCCCCCCCAGCCCCCAGTTTTACTTACCTGAGCCCTAGAACTTGACCCACAGGGACGCGCTGTCTTTCTGCCCGGGATTCTTGGCTCTTGATACTATAGATTGATAGCAGCGCAGCCATTGGCTCCCGCTGCTGTCAATCAAATCCAATGACAGGGGTGCCGGGGGGCGGGGTCGAGTCATATATTCGGCGGCTATGGGGCCGAATGCTGGACTCCAGAGCGCGCCTGCAAGGTAACCCCCCCAGGAGAGCGCTTCTCCTAGGGGGTTATCTGATGTGGGAGGAGCCACGAGAGGCGCCGAGGGACCCCAGAAGAGCAGGTTCGGGGGCACTCTGTGCAAAACGAGCCGCACAGTGGAGGTAAGTATGACATGTTTGTTTTTTTTTTTTTTTTTTTTTTTTTTTAAACGAACCCTTGCAATCACTTTAAAGACAGGAAGGATTTGCCCCCTTAATGACCAGGCCATTTTTTGCGATACGGCACTGGGCGGTCGTGCAACGCTGTACCCAAACAAAATGTATGTCCTTTTTTTCTCACAAATAGTGCTTTATTTTGGTGGTAATTGATCACCTCTGCAGTTTTTTGTTTTTTTTTGCGCTATAAACAAAAGCAATATTTTTTACTTTTTGCTATAATAAATATCCCCCCCCAAATGTAAAAAAAAACGAATTTCTTCATTAGTTTTGGCAGATATGTATTTTTCTACATATTTTTGGTAAAAAAAAAATATATATATCACATTAAGCGTATATTGATTGGTTTGCGCAAAAGTTATAGCGCCTACAAAATAGGGGATTTAGGGCATTGTTATTATTATTTTTATTACTGGTAATGGCGGTGATCAGCGATTTTTAGCTGGACTGCGACATTGCGGCAGACAGATCGGACACTTTTTTGGGAACAGTGACATTTATACAGCGATCAGTACTAAAAATAGCCACTGATTACTGTATAAATGTCACTGGCAGGGAAGGGGTTAACACTAGGGGGCGATCAAGGGGTTAAGTGTTCTCTAGGGAGGTGTTTCTAACTGTGAGGGGAGTGTAGTGACTGGAGGAGGAAACATATTGCTGTGCCTAATCACTAGGAACAGCAGATCTGTCTATCCTCCCCTGACAGAACGGGCATCTGTCTGTTTAGATTGACAGATCCCCATTCTGCCTCTCTCAGGAGTGATCACGGGTGGCCAGCAAACATCGTGGCCGCCGACCACGCGCTCTAGAATCGCGCAGAGGGCCCCCTAGTGGTCTTAAGGAGGCCAATATACAAAGACGGCGATTCGCCAAGGGGAGCCAACCTGCCGCAGTACAACTGCGGCGGCTGGTCTTTAAATGGTTAAATACGCTTACCAGAAGGTAGCATCAATCAGGCATGTGATATTAAAGCTCTGGATAGTGAGTGGTGCAATTCCTCCTCCTCAGCTGAGCCACCTCAGACAACCTTGACCCGGCATGTGGGAATATGGATCAGGATATGTCCAAGATGGTAAAAACTGCCTTCCACCACAGAAACGTTGGTAGGTTTATGGTTAACAGCAACCATAAAAAACAACAGAAAACTACCACAAAAACGTATGGTTACAGGTTTATTTAGGATAAAAAGACTTTACATAGATTCCAAGATGTATTGCAATGCATATGTGCGCTGCACCGTTTTCGCATTTACAATAACCACAAAGTGTAAGCGCTGACAAAAACATTTTTGCGTGATGTCGAAACCACACACATACACACACATATAAACATATACTGTATACATAGACAGTAAGCTTAACAAACAAAATAAAACATCAGGCAAGCAGATAAATATATGGTGGAAATACAGCTATATCTACTGTTTAACCTTCCTACTTGGGAACTCAGAATTCTATAAAAACCAGACAAAGTTGCTAACCTTTCTCCACTATATCCAAAAAGAAAAAAGTTTCCGCTCTAGATAATCTTCAAAGTGGTTCTAAAGGCTCAAGGTTTTTTTTTTTGTTTTTTGTTTTTTAACCTTAATGCAGGCGAGCTGTTCTCTGTGTGTAAATGGTCACACAGAGCACAGCTTGGGAGCCTGCTCGAGTGCCCCCATAGCAAGAGACTTGCTATAGGGGGCACTCAGCAGGGACGAGGAGCAAGAACCGCAGGCGGGGGACCCAAAAAGAAGATTATTGGGGCTGCTCTGTGTAAAACCATTGCACAAAGCATCGCTCAGCTCTCTGTCTTCACTCTGCAGAGAGACAATGATTAACAGTCACCAGCTGAGCGATCAGTTGTGTTTGAACGCTCAGTTCTCGGTCTGGAGCCAGTGGAGGGAGGGATGCAGCATCCACCTAGGCGACTATAATTTTTTTTTTTTCATGAATCCCAAACTTCTCTTTTAAGTATACAAATCTCTAAATGACACTCGGTAAAGACCTATGGCATCAAGTCAATTTGCATTGCAGGGTCAGATAACCCCTCCAACCCCCATGGAAGTTCTCCAAAACTTGAATAGTATATACAGTAGTACCCTGGATTACGAGCATAATCCGTTCCAGAAACAAGCTTGTAATCCAAAGCACTCGTATATGAAAGCGAGTTTCCCCATAGGAATCAATGGAAACTCAGATAATTGGTTTCACAGTCACTGCTGGTGTATGCAGTACCGCATTTGGCCAGAGGTGCGCGCACTCGGAGACGGAGTGTTTCCAAGCGTCTCCCAGCGTCACCGGCGCCCCTGCACCCCTGGCCAAATGCGGTACTGCACACCCAAGCGGCTTGAATCCTGCTCGTCTTGTGATACAACGCTCGTAAACCAAGTCTGGATTTCAAAAAATAAAAAAAATAGCTCGTATTGCGAAACGCTCGTATATCGCAATACAAGGTTTCACTGTATATTTGATGGCCTCTCCTCCCTGGTAATGAAAATAAGAAGTTTGCTAAATCTTTCAAATAGGGACACAGACAGTAATAAAATAGGAATATTGACTTACCTGTAAAAATTTTCATCTTGGGGTAAAGAACAGGACACAGGACTTGTATTCATAGACCATGGGTTATATATGCAGGCTAGCTTCAGGTGACTGGACACTGACAAAAAACCTTCTAGGGCTGCTCCTAGTATAGGGACTCTGTCTTGTACTTAATATTTTACAAGAATTTACAAGAAAACCAAAATTTTCATTATTATTATCATACAATACAGGACTTTTATAGTTATAGATAATGGGACATCCAGAATGCTGGGCTTCAAAATGTCAATCAACAAAATCCTTAAAAGAAGTAACATCCTCAATAGGAACTTAGAGGGCAAGACCTGGAGTAGCCCATTTCTTCTTAAAATCATTTTCCATCGAATAAATCTCAGCTTAGGAGTGAAAACTCTCTAAGGGTTGAACCAGTCCTCATAAAGTGTAAAATCAATCTGTGTAAATACAGGAAAAGTCTTTTCTTCTCTCTGTAGAGAGTTTGGTGCATTGCTTCAATTAAAGCAGAGCTCCACCCAAAAGAGGAAGTTTCACTTTAAGCATCCCCTCCTCCTAATGACACATTTGGCATGTTACTTTTTTTTTGGGGGGGGGGGGGAGCAGGTACAAGTACCCACTTCCACTCGGGCCACTTAGACGATCCAAGCGGAAGTTCTCCTCTCCCCCTCCCTCCCTGTAATCTTCTGGGACAGGTCATTGGTCCCAGAAGATTGCCCAACCATTGTGGAGGCGCAGCACGACTCCCACATGCAGAGTGTGCACATGGCTGTGAAGATGCAAGCGGTCACACCTGAGTGCCCACATCTGTAATGCCAGCACCGGGGAGAGGAGACGGAGAGAACCGAGGGTTTGGGCAGCCACCCCGCTGTATCGTGGGATAGGCGAGTTTGTGTTTATTAAAAGTCAGCAATAACCCAGTCGCTGACCATGTTTCTGTGGCTGTGTTTCTGTAGAAAACGGGCAGAAAAGGCAGCTGGGAATGCATTATCCAAGAGGCATTACATAGCTACCTCATCTTCCTGAGACTAAGCCTAGATAGGAGCAGAAAAAAAAAAAGACAAACTTTACATTGCTTGTGTTAAAAAACAAACTAACATTATAAACAAAATGGCAGGGGGTACCACAATAAAGTAAATATACTATATTACCAAAAGTATTAGGACGCCTGCCTTTACACGCACATGAACATTAATAGCATTCCAGTCTTAGTCCATAGGGTTCAATATTGAGTTGGCCCACCCTTTGCAACTATAACAGCTTCATTCTTCTGGGAAGGCTGTCCACAAGGTTTAGGAGTGTGTCTATGAGAATGTTTGACCATTCTTCCAGAAGCGCATTTGTGAGGTCAGGCACTGATGTGGACGAGAAGGCCTAGCTCACAGTCTCCACTCTAATAAATCCCAAAGGTGTTCTATCGGGTTGAGGTCAGGACTCTGTGCAGGCCATTCCAGTTCCCTCACCCCGAACTCACTCATGCATGACTTTATGGACCTTGTTTTGTGCACTGGTCCAAATAATATGGTGGAGGGGGGGTTATGGGGTGAGGTTGTTTTTAGTTCCAGTAAAGGGATCTCTTAGGCTTAATGTACACGGGGTGTTTTTACAACCTCTCCTGAACTATTTAACTTGACAGATAGTAACCCACGTTTAAAACGTACGTTTTGCCACGTTTACATGCTGCGTTTTGCCGCATTTGCGTTTAGAAGCGTTTCTAAAAAGAAAAAAAAAATATGTTTTTTTTAAATGGGCAAAAACGAAAAACGCCTATAAACGAAACGCGGCTAAACGCGGGTTACCGCGTTTAACGTCAGAACTTCAAAAAAAGGCCTATAAACGCAACTGCCTAAAAACGACAGTAAACGAACCTGTGTACATGTACACATAAGATAACATTGAATGAGTTCAGGGGCAGCTGAAAAAAAGTGTCCAACTGCCTCTGAACGTCCGTTTAGCAGCAGCAGTGTACATGGGGCCTTAAGGCATCAGCATACCAAGACATTTTGGACAATCTGATGCTCCCAACTTTGTGGGAACAGCTTGGGGATGTTCCAACATAACTGCGCACCAGTGCACAAAGCAAGGTGCATAAAGACATGGGATGAGCGAGTTTGGGGTGGAGGAACTTGATTGGCCTGCACAGAGTCCTGCCCTCAACCCGATAGAACACCTTTGGGATGAATTAGAGCGGAGACTGCGAGCCAGGCCTTTCCATTAAGGATGAGCTCCGGCGTATTCACACACTCCACATGCAGAGCCCACCAGGAAGTCGGCACAAGGCTGCGCTAATCACAGGCAATGAGACATTTTCCCGATGCGCGGCTCCAGAGATCGGGAAATGTTTCACTGCCTGTGATTAGCGCAGTGCCGACTTCCTGGCGGGCTCTGCACGTGGGCTGTGCAAACACGCCGGAGCTCATCGTTACTTCTCATCCACATCAGTGCCTGACCTCACAAATGCACTTCTGGAAGAATGGTCAAACATTCCCATAGACACACTCCTAAACCTTGTGGACAGTCTTCCCAGAAGAGTTGAAGCTGTTATAGCTACAAAGGATGGGAAAACTCAATATTGAACCCTACGGACCAAGACTGGGATGCCATTAAAGTGCATGTGCGGGTAAAGGCAGGTAGCCCAATACTTTTGGTAATATAGTGTATCTCCGAAACCCTCTGCCTGTAAAATTGCACACACTGTGAATTCTGTTTTTAAAAGCCAAGAACCAGTGCCAACATACAAGACTCTGCCATACCTTATACACAACCCTGGGCCAGCTACTAGAGGTCCAGGTTTTTTTCATCAGAGTGGGCATACCACAAAGGGGTTTTCAAGGTTTGGGGACCATAAAAATGGGCCAAAGCCCATGAGCTGTATAGCACCCTGCAGCTAATTACACATTTTACATTATGCTAAGGTGCTGGGCGCTTAATACAGGATCCAGTGCCCACATCCAACATTAAAGGCAGACCCCACATAAGTCTGAGGTACAGTCCCCAACGTACACACCAAGAATCACCGATCTGGAAACTGCTAATTAGCCCAGGGCAATAAGCAGTCAGATCATGATAGAAGGAATGAAACTGAATGGTTTTAAAGAAAAATATTTAATTAGAAGAGAACAGGTCCATCACATAAGGACACTAGCAAAAAATGGACGTCTTATGGAGTGGGTCGAGTTATAGGAGTGTGCACTAGGAGAGGCCCTAGCTCGTTTTTGCCAGTGTCTAATCACCTGAAAGGAGCCTTAATATAGCCCATGGGCATGGAATGCAAGTCCTCTGTCCTATACTGTACAAATAAATTAGAATTATACCCTGTAACGAGCCCCTTGCTCGCTCAGTTCCACTCTCCCGACACTCCTCTGCTGCTATAGAATCAGATTGCAGATCGCACCATCTGATTGCTCGGTCATCCAATGCTCCGGGATTAGAATTACAGCTATGTGCCGTTCTAACCCAGTTGTGTAGCTCAGAACAAACACCAGGCAGGCTGTATGTAAGTTCAACCAGGAATCTCCTTTATTGCAAAATACAGGCTTTTATACACTAAAAGTGGAGGTGCAGACCTCCTGCTCATATTACTCTAACAATACAGCTGTAACCTAATTAACATGAGCTAATTAACTAATCCCTTTAGACAGCCTAGATGACTCAGACATGACCTTTAGGCCAGACTGGCCGTCTTGTAGTTCAGAAAATCCAATCAACATTATCACAATCAACATAGACTCTTCTTCACACAATAGCAGAGTTAATTAACACAAACAACTATGGGGATCTAATGACTCTTAGATCCCATACTAGAGACTTATTTACAATACACATTTTAGCAGACAACAGACAGACAGGTGTTGGAATTTACATCAGCATCTCCTAACAGTATCTGTCCCAGCATTATGAATCAGTCACTATTCCAATATTCATGACATATCCTAAACATAACTAGCCCTAAAAATGTTCCCTTCCCTCTCCTAACACCTTTGCTGACTAACCTGTGTAAAAAAGATGCATATACTTGCCTATTTTCAGCCCGGTTAAGTGATCTAGCTCCTGTATCAACCAGTGGTGGCTGGGATGGATCGCCAACAAAAACTGGGCCATGGGAGCCTATGGGTGATATCACCGTTCCCAGAATTTTCAATCGTTGTTGAGCCCTCTTTCCTCTCCCTTGCAGCCACCCCTAGCTGCAACAGCTGATCACATGACCAGATCAGAGAGGGCTAAAAATAGGTAAGAATACACATCTTTTTTTACACAGGTTACTCAGCAAAAGGTGTAATAAAGAGACATTTTTAAAGTCCCTTTTACATGAAGGGTTCGATCATGTCCGCCTGTCAGTTTTTCAGGCAGACCTGATCGGACGGTCCATTCACCCCTATGAACCAGCTGGTGTAAATGGACTTGTGTGTTTACACTGGCCTACCTCCCGGTCCGCTGAAAAAAAAAAAAGGAGGTGATTTGTCCTCCTCCATATAGGCAAATCAGTGGTAAGGATGAGCTCCGGCATGTTCGCACACTTCACGTGCAGAGCCCGCCAGGAAGTTGGCACGGTGCTGCGCTAATCACAGGCAGTGAGACATTTTCCCGATGTGTGGCTGCAGAGATCGGGAAATGTCTCACTGCCTGTGATTAGCACAGCGCTGTGCCGACTTCCTTGCGGGTGCCCCACATGGAGTGTGCGAACACGCCGGAGCGCATCCTTAATCAGAGGGCAGTCAGGTGTAACCGGACAGTGGAGTCCCTTTACTCCCAACTGCCCAAAGAGCAAAACAGACTCTGTCTATGTCCACTTTGCATAAGGTGAGTGGACATGGATGTGTCATCTGCCCGCTCTCCTGTGATCAGCAGACAGATAACTTGTTGATCTCAATGGTATCCATCCCGTGTGAAAGGAGCCTACGACTAGTTAGGTTTAGGCTGGAATACTACTTTAAGATATTCTTAGAAGAACCTATTTCAGGGTTCTATTGTCATCTGTGTGTCCATTGTGAAGATCTTCTTACTTCTAGTCTGAGGTCAACAGATCAGGAAATAAGGTGAAATCTCCCCTACATAGATACAAGTGGCAATAAAAATGTGATAGTGTTTAAAACCCTTCCCTAGTCTAACCAAAAATGTGTTTTTTTATGGAGAAGTGCATTAAATTTGAATTTCGCTTTAGCAAGTGGCCTTACCTTTCAAACCAGGATTTTATACTTTTCATCAATACTTCTCCAGGATAGATTTGGTTTTGCCTAAAATAACTCAAAATGGAGATCAGCCGTTTTCTGTGATCATCATCCTGCAAATCTTGAGGGGCATCAAAAAGACTCTGAATTGCATCTTCGGGAACCAGCAAATTTTTCTGTATCATTTCATCATACAGCGTCCAAGCAAGTGCACCTTCTTGGTTTTTAATGGCAGCCTTAACACAGTCTGCATAGTTCCGAGCAGAAACAGGCCCTACCTTCTTCATAGTCTCTAGAATAACTATTGACTCCCTCCAGCGATCTGTTTTGCCCAAACCCCTAATAATCAAACTATTGGCTCCAGTATCGAAAGACTGAAATTTCATTTTCATGATATCATACACATCACAAACTTCGTCTACCTGATTCTGCTGCACACACAACAGCAAATACTTCGAAAGTAACCGATAGCTGATGTCGCCATTTTCTTTTGCCACAAAAGACAAAAGAGATTTGGCGATGTTGAGATCAGTGCCCATTTTAATCATCTGTTCAAACACCCGAACTTCATAGTTGTTTGGGAAGGTAGATTCTTCTTTCAGCTTCCTCCAGCCATCAGATCCTAGGGGCTCAGTGGGTAAAGGAAAGTGCATTCTATTTAAAGGGGTACGATCCTGCGTTGTTAAAGGTGGTTCTTCATCTTTATTCCTGACAGCCCTTCTTTTGGATGAACCAGCAGAAAATATTGATGCCCCCCTCCCAGGCTCATTGCTTCTAGTCTGTTTTAAGCCTTTTGCATAGAAGACATCTTCATCTATATGAGCATTCACACTACATGATGTACTTATATTATGTGAAGGGCTGTGCAATCTGGTCAGGTCAGGAACAAAAACAGCAGCAGCAGCCTGGCAGCTAACACCAACCTGTCTGAGCACAGCCCTGCAAAACACATGTAATGACAACATGGTGCAGCACTCATCAGCCTCTCTGCTTCCCTACTCACTACTAGCAGCCACAATGCTTCTTCTAGTTGCTAGGACACGTGTTAAACAAAAGATCCCCCCCATACATTCATCTCATTTCAATAACTCATACCCAATACTAAGAACTAACTATGCTCTAGTTCGTCTTCTTCAAATCACATGGAGCTGTCAGACACCATTCACTACCGCCTCAAAGGCGAAAAGGGGAATATAAATATATTCTTGTCTCCAGGAGCGGCGCCATGTTCCTGTAGTATGAACCTAGCTTTCTATACAATTGGTCTACTGAAAAATGGCTGCCTGGCCGAATCATAAAGCGCACAGAAATGAAGACATAGTCGTACAGCGGTGATTTCTTGTAAGTGTAAGTTAAACTTCTGTTTAGAGAGGAAGTGACGTTTTGTGTTGAACTGTTGGAAAGGACTGGTTGTGGTGTTTCATAGTAACCTGGTTTAAACGGAGTATGAGGCAGCGGGAGGACATTGAGAGGTGACGGAACGTGTGCTGTGGTCTGCCAATGGAGAGCTGACAGGGGGAGAAGTATAATGTGTACCAGAGAACAAGGGGGCTCCCAATGATGGGGATAACACCGGTGTGTGTATAAAGGCCTCATTATTAGGAAGAAAAGAGAGGGTGAGTATTTATAATTTCATCTGCATTCATGGTTGACGTTTACCTTTGTTGTTATGCTGCATAGCAGTATATCTACATGAGACAAGGGCACTACTAGTCCCAGGGGATTGGTGATGTGAGAGAATAGGTGCTGGACTCAAATCTTCTCCCAACCCTGTCCCTGCCTCCCCCTCACCCGCCCCTCGACTCTCCCCCGGTTCCTCGACTCTCCCCACCGTACCTCGACTCTCCCCCCGTTCCTCGACTCTCCCCCATGTCCCTCGACTCGCCCCTGCGCTCCCCCCCCGTTCCTCGACTCCCCCATGCGCCCCCCCCCGTTCCTCGACTCCCCCATGCGCTCTCCCCCCCCCCCATTCCTCGACTCGGCCCTGCGCTCTCCCCCGTTCCTCGACTCGGCCCTGCGCTCTCCCCCGTTCCTCGACTCGGCCCTGCGCTCTCCCCCGTTCCTCGACTCGGCCCTGCGCTCTCCCCCGTTCCTCGACTCGGCCCTGCGCTCTCCCCCGTTCCTCGACTCGGCCCTGCGCTCTCCCCCGTTCCTCGACTCGGCCCTGCGCTCTCCCCCGTTCCTCGACTCGCCCCCAGTTCCTCGACTCGCCCCTGCGCTCTCCCCCCTGTCCCTCGACTCGCCCCTGCGCTCTCCCCCCTGTCCCTCGACTCGCCCCTGCGCTCTCCCCCCTGTCCCTCGACTCGCCCCTGCGCTCTCCCCCCTGTCCCTCGACTCGCCCCTGCGCTCTCCCCCCTGTCCCTCGACTCGCCCCTGCGCTCTCCCCCCTGTCCCTCGACTCGCCCCTGCGCTCTCCCCCCTGTCCCTCGACTCGCCCCTGTGCTCTCCCCCCTGTCCCTCGACTCGCCCCTGCGCTCTCCCCCCTGTCCCTCGACTCGCCCCCAGTTCCTCGACTCGCCCCTGCGCTCTCCCCCCTGTCCCTCGACTCGCCCCTGCGCTCTCCCCCCTGTCCCTCGACTCGCCCCTGCGCTCTCCCCCCTGTCCCTCGACTCGCCCCTGCGCTCTCCCCCCTGTCCCTCGACTCGCCCCTGCGCTCTCGCCCCTGTCCCTCGCCCCTGCGCTCTCGCCCCTGCGCTCTCGCCCCTGTCCCTCGCCCCTGCGCTCTCGCCCCTGTCCCTCGCCCCTGCGCTCTCGCCCCTGTCCCTCGCCCCTGCGCTCTCGCCCCTGTCCCTCGCCCCTGCGCTCTCGCCCCTGTCCCTCGCCCCTGCGCTCTCGCCCCTCTCCCTCGCCCCTGCGCTCTCGCCCCTGTCCCTCGCCCCTGCGCTCTCGCCCCTGTCCCTCGCCCCTGCGCTCTCGCCCCTGTCCCTCGACTCGCCCCTGCCTCCCCCTCTCTAAACATCACATCTGCACCCTAGAGCTGCACGATTGCGGCTAACATGAGAATCACAATTTTTTTGCTTAGAATAAAGATCACGCAGTGTAACATCTTTCACATTATACAAAAAAATTGGGCTAAGTTTACTGTTTAGTTTTTTTTTTTTTTTTAATTCATTAAAGTGTATTAAAAAAAAAATTCCTTTTAAAAAACCGCTGCGCAAATACAGAATGACATAAAATATTGCAACAACCACCATTTTATTCTATAGGGTCTCTGCTAAAAAAAAAAAAAAAAATCATGTTTGGGTGTTCCTACTTGTGACCAACAAATGTCAGAAAATGTTTGGTCTTTAAATGGTTAAACTTCCTTCATTTACACGCTGGAGTTCTTTCCTTTGATAAAAGAACGAAAAGATACTTTGTTTCTACTTATTTGCATGTTGTGATTAAACTTGGCAGGCTGCCTGGATTGTTTTTTCCCAGCTGTGAGAACTCTCTGCACTTGTTAAAAGAATAGCTGTTTTGAAGATCGGGAAGAGAAAAAGATCGCAATTTCAATTCTTAACGATTAATCGTGCAGCTCTACTGCATCCCCCTGTCCACAACTTGCCTCTGCATCCCTGGCCATAGCTAACCCCCTTCCATAGCTCACCTCACCTCCACACCCTTCTTCCACAGCTTATCTTAATATCTTTGCACTTATGCACCTCCTTGCCCCTGCGCTCTCCCCCCCGTCCCTCGGCTCGCCCCTGCGCTCTCCCCCCGTCCCTCGGCTCGCCCCTGCGCTCTCCCCCCCATCCCTCGGCTCGCCCCTGCGCTCTCCCCCCCGTCCCTCGGCTCGCCCCTGCGCTCTCCCCCCCGTCCCTCGGCTCGCCCCTGCGCTCTCCCCCCCGTCCCTCGGCTCGCCCCTGCGCTCTCCCCCCCGTCCCTCGACTCGCCCCTGCGCTCTCCCCCCCGTCCCTCGACTCGCCCCTGCGCTCTCCCCCCCCGTCCCTCGACTCGCCCCTGCGCTCTCCCCCCCGTCCCTCGACTCGCCCCTGCGCTCTCCCCCCCGTCCCTCGACTCGCCCCTGCGCTCTCCCCCCCGTCCCTCGACTCGCCCCTGCGCTCTCCCCCCCCGTCCCTCGACTCGCCCCTGCGCTCTCCCCCCCCCGTCCCTCGACTCGCCCCTGCGCTCTCCCCCCCCCCGTCCCTCGACTCGCCCCTGCGCTCTCCCCCCCCGTCCCTCGACTCGCCCCTGCGCTCTCCCCCCCGTCCCTCGACTCGCCCCTGCGCTCTCCCCCCCGTCCCTCGACTCGCCCCTGCGCTCTCCCCCCCCGTCCCTCGACTCGCCCCTGCGCTCTCCCCCCCCCCGTCCCTCGACTCGCCCCTGCGCTCTCCCCCCCGTCCCTCGACTCGCCCCTGCGCTCTCCCCCCCCGTCCCTCGACTCGCCCCTGCGCTCTCCCCCCCCGTCCCTCGACTCGCCCCTGCGCTCTCCCCCCCCGTCCCTCGACTCGCCCCTGCGCTCTCCCCCCCCGTCCCTCGACTCGCCCCTGCGCTCTCCCCCCCCGTTCCTCGACTCGCCCCTGCGCTCTCCCCCCGTTCCTCGACTCGCCCCTGCGCTCTCCCCCCGTTCCTCGACTCGCCCCTGCGCTCTCCCCCCGTTCCTCGACTCGCCCCTGCGCTCTCGCCCCTGTCCCTCGACTCGCCCCTGCGCTCTCGCCCCTGTCCCTCGACTCGCCCCTGTCCCTCGACTCGCCCCTGCGCTCTCGCCCCTGTCCCTCGACTCGCCCCTGCGCTCTCGCCCCTGTCCCTCGACTCGCCCCTGCGCTCTCCCCCCGTTCCTCGACTCGCCCCCAGTTCCTCGACTCGCCCCTGCGCTCTCGCCCCTGTCCCTCGACTCGCCCCTGCGCTCTCGCCCCTGTCCCTCGACTCGCCCCTGCGCTCTCGCCCCTGTCCCTCGGCTCGCCCCTGTCCCTCGACTCGCCCCTGCGCTCTCGCCCCTGTCCCTCGACTCGCCCCTGCGCTCTCGCCCCTGTCCCTCGACTCGCTCTCGCCCCTGTCCCTCGACTCGCTCTCGCCCCTGTCCCTCGACTCGCTCTCGCCCCTGTCCCTCGACTCGCTCTCGCCCCTGTCCCTCGACTCGCTCTCGCCCCTGTCCCTCGACTCGCTCTCGCCCCTGTCCCTCGACTCGCTCTCGCCCCTGTCCCTCGACTCGCCCCTGCCTCCCCCTCTCTAAACATCACATCTGCACCCTAGAGCTGCACGATTGCGGCTAACATGAGAATCACAATTTTTTTGCTTAGAATAAAGATCACGCAGTGTAACATCTTTCACATTATACAAAAAAATTGGGCTAAGTTTACTGTTTTAGTTTTTTTTTTTTTTTTTAATTCATTAAAGTGTATTAAAAAAAAAAAATTCCTTTTAAAAAACCGCTGCGCAAATACAGAATGACATAAAATATTGCAACAACCACCATTTTATTCTATAGGGTTTCTGCTAAAAAAAAAAAAAAAAAAATCATGTTTGGGTGTTCCTACTTGTGACCAACAAATGTCAGAAAATGTTTGGTCTTTAAATGGTTAAACTTCCTTCATTTACACGCTGGAGTTCTTTCCTTTGATAAAAGAACGAAAAGATACTTTGTTTCTACTTATTTGCATGTTGTGATTAAACTTGGCAGGCTGCCTGGATTGTTTTTTCCCAGCTGTGAGAACTCTCTGCACTTGTTAAAAGAATAGCTGTTTTGAAGATCGGGAAGAGAAAAAGATCGCAATTTCAATTCTTAACGATTAATCGTGCAGCTCTACTGCACCCCCCTGTCCACAACTTGCCTCTGCATCCCTGGCCATAGCTAACCCCCTTCCATAGCTCACCTCACCTCCACACCCTTCTTCCACAGCTTATCTTAATATCTTTGCACTTATGCACCTCCTTGCCCCAACAGCTAAGCATTGCATCCACATCCCTTACTTTACACCCCTGCCCCCACAGCCTTCACCTCTGCCCGTCAGCTGGTAAGATCTCCATAAAGGTAGACTTTTGCCAAACACATGCCTATGTTGTACAACGTCCTCAGTACATTAACATTCAGTGTTCCATTTAGTAAATATATTAAAGCAGTTCTTCAGCCTTGTTCACAAAAATGAAGTCAGCAGCCATAGTATTTTAAAATACTATGGCTGCTGGCTTTTAATAAAAGGGCACTCGCCTATCCAGGGGTCCAGCGTCACCCTCACCCGATCTGCTTCTTCGTTCGTCTTTAGGGTCCCGGCGCCTGCAATGCATGTATACCTGGGTGGGGGGGAGGGGAAGAGATGTAGACTTCCAGTGGATCGCTGCAGCAGTCTGACAGAAGTGGGGTATTTATCAAAACCAGGCTTCACCAATACATGCATTCCTTGTCATTGCTATATAAACGGTGTGTAGCATTAGCTACATACAGTATACAGCTCTGTGATAAGGCAGTAGTATAGGAACGTCTGTTCTCTTCCAGGAACAAATTCATTGAGTCTAGCTGAGTGCTGCCGTTGCCGTACTTGGCCAAAACACACCCCTGTATATTGTATGGTTTGAGCCAGACAAACTATTTAAAGTGGATGTAAACCCTCACATATACCCTGTGAAGTGAACAGTCTCAGATGATGCACAGAGATGAAACAAATCTCCCTACATAAGTTTTACATGCATATCTGCTGTCTTCAGCTTTATATATTCTTTAGAAAGTTCACATCCTGTTACAGATTTTCTCTTCCTGTTCAGCACTGAGTGTGAAGTTTGGGCATACAGCCAAGACAGCTGATTGGAGGAAAGGCACCCCCCCCCATAGGCAGGGGCTCTCAGGAGCTGTCTTGTGAATTGTTTAGCTCTCTGCTAATCTATTTATAGCAACCTCCCTGACACAAAATTCAGCCTGGTTTTATCTCCTGTGAGGGAATTTGTGTCAGGACTGGGCTCAGCCCTTCCTTCTCTGAGCTGGTTGCTCAGCTGTTGGCTTATTGCCAGCTCCTATCTCTCCACAGTTAGGCTCCTTTCACACTGAAAGAGCCTCTCAATGCAATCCAATGTGAAAGCCCCAAGGGCTTTCATACTGGAGCGGTGCGCTTGCAGGGCGGTCTAAAAAGTCCTGCAAGCCGCATCTTTGGAGCGGTGTATTTACCGCTCCTAAAGCGCCCCTTCCCATTGAAAACAATGGGGGAGCATTCCAAACCCGCCTGCAGCGGCGCTTTTAACCCTTTTTCGGCCGCTAGCGGGGGTAAAAACTGCCCCGCTAAAACGATGGAAAAGCGGCGCTATATTTAGCGCCGCTGTACCGCCAGCGCCCGCACGCCTCAGTGTGAAAGTAGCCTAATAATATCCTTACTTACCTGTTGATGATATCCTGCTCGTCAGTCCTGCCTACTTAAGCCGTCCAGCCCAGAGGATCTCTGCCTTCGCCTTAGTCAACATCACAGACGCTTTCCTGTATTCCTGTTTAAAGACTTGCTTGGCTGACATCCCTTCTGGCTCCAGATCCTGCTTGCTGTTTTACTACGCTCATCTCCGGCTTCCTGACGTTTGACTTGTCTGACTATCCGTTTCGGTTCCTGAACTCCGGCTATGTTTTGACTACGTTTGTTCTATTATTATTAAACAAGTGTGATTTAACTGTACTTCTGTCTCGGTCTGATTTCATGGTTTCTGACAACTTGTCAGAAGTTATCAGGCTGATGACAGAACAGAGCAGGACAAAGCCACGGGACTTTGTGCTTTGAAGAAAAATAAGAAAACACTGCAGATGTGCCCAGCTCAAATTTTATGAATTGGGTTTACATCTGCTTCTTAATGTTAAATGAAACATTCATGAGTCATGCTTTAAAATGTAAACACTCTTTTACTAAAGCTAGCACTGCATGTTACTGTACTGAGGACGCTGTAATGCATAGACATGTTTTTGGCAAAAGTCATTAAAGGTGATTTAACTCTTTAATAGAGAGGAGGTTGGCAAGAAAGGTGCACTATCTTATTGTCAGGAAAAGCTTTACATGGCAAGTTTAGTTTGGGGACACAGTTATTTAAAGTGCGTAGTTGTAGGCATCCAAACGGAACACATCATGCACTGCTATGAATTCAACAGAATGCTGATTGGTTGCCATTTATATCTGCACGTAAGAGTAGGATCTGTATATAAGATAAGGCTATAGGTTTAGTTACACAGAGACTAGACATTATGAAATTGATGCACTGGAGAGTGCAAAATCTGGTGCAGCTGTGCATAGTAGCCAATCAGCTTCCAACTTCAGCTTGTTCAATTAAGCTTTGATAAAGAAAATAAAAAAATACTGGAAGATGATTGGTTTCTCTCCAGAGCTGCACTGGATTTTGCACTCCAATTTTAATACCCCCCCCTTTTGTATTTGATCGCATGACAGATGCTTCTTCAGATCTTCTTACAATGTTTTTGGGTCTATCACAATAAAATGGGAACACTAAACTTCTTGATTTGTATAATTCTATATTTATTTTCTGTCTGTAGAAAATAACCACATCTACAATGGATTGGAAGAAGAGTCTAAAAGAAAAACTGGAACGGGATAACAAAGGTATTACTAAAGTACAAATAGTCATTTGTTATACATTGTGGCAAGACATTTTGTATTACAGCCAGGAACATTTTACTGAGCTCCATATAAACAATTACACACAATGTGCATAAATACTACAACTGAACATCTGGCAAACGGCTAAATACATAGTGGACACATATACAAACTGTTTTATATGCCAAAAGGATTGTAATTGTTTGTCCAATCTTATGATCCATAGCCAGGTTAGGGACTTCCCTTTTCTTTACTATAAAGCAGTGGTTCTCTCCCCATTGGTTCCGCGGCGATCTGACTGTCAGTCGCAGGCAGCTGACAGGAGGATAGCATAGACACAGGCAGAGATAGGCAGGGAAGCGGGCTGGCACCCTATAGGCTGTAGTGCGCTGTTCCCTGCAGTCCCCTCTTGTCCTTCCCAAGTGGTTGTATGTGACATCATCTGGGGTAGACAGGATAGGAGGAGGAGTAGGGGCAGAGGGGGAACAGCGCGCCACTGGAGGAGATATGAAATGAGTTCTGTAGCCAGGAGAAGAAAGCCGGTACTGAAGTGTGCCCAGCTGTGTCCCCCCCACAATGTGCCCAACAGTCTGTCCCATGTCATGTGGCCTGCCCCATGTAATGTGCCCTGCCCCATGTCATGTCCCCTGTCGCGTGCCCTATCCCATGTAATGCCCCCTGTCGTGTGCCCTGTCCCATGTAATGCCCCCTGTCGTGTGCCCTGTCCCATGTAATGCCCCCTGTCGTGTGCCCTGTCCCATGTAATGCCCCCTGTCGTGTGCCCTGTCCCATGTAATATGGCCTGTCCCATGTAATGTTCCCTGTCATGTGCCCTGCCCCATGTAATGTGCCCTGCTCCATTTCATATCCTCTGTCATGTGGCCTGCCCCATGTAATGTGCCCTGTCCCATGTCATGCCCCCTGTCGCGTGCCCTGTCCCATGTCATGCCCCCTGTCGCGTGCCCTGTCCCATGTCATGCCCCCTGTCGCGTGCCCTGTCCCATGTCATGCCCCCTGTCGCGTGCCCTGTCCCATGTCATGCCCCCTGTCGCGTGCCCTGTCCCATGTCATGCCCCCTGTCGCGTGCCCTGTCCCATGTCATGCCCCCTGTCGCGTGCCCTGTCCCATGTCATGCCCCCTGTCGCGTGCCCTGTCCCATGTCATGCCCCCTGTCGCGTGCCCTGTCCCATGTCATGCCCCCTGTCGCGTGCCCTGTCCCATGTCATGCCCCCTGTCGCGTGCCCTGTCCCATGTCATGCCCCCTGTCGCGTGCCCTGTCCCATGTAATATGGCCTGTCCCATGTAATGCCCCCTGTCGTGTGCCCTGTGCCATGTAGTGTCCCCTATCGTGTCCTCTGCCCCATGTAATGTCCCCTGTCATGTGCCCTGCCCCATGTACTGTGGCCTGTCCCATGTCATGTCCCCTGTCATGTGCCCTGCCCCCTGTCATGTGCCCTGCCCCCTGTCATGTCCCATGTAATGTGCTTTGCCCCATGTCATGCCCCCTGTCGCGTGCCCTGTCCCATGTCATGCCCCCTGTCGCGTGCCCTGTCCCATGTCATGCCCCCTGTCGCGTGCCCTGTCCCATGTCATGCCCCCTGTCGCGTGCCCTGTCCCATGTCATGCCCCCTGTCGCGTGCCCTGTCCCATGTCATGCCCCCTGTCGCGTGCCCTGTCCCATGTCATGCCCCCTGTCGCGTGCCCTGTCCCATGTCATGCCCCCTGTCGCGTGCCCTGTCCCATGTCATGCCCCCTGTCGTGTACACTGTCGCATGTAATATGGCCTGTCCCATGTAATGTTCCCTGTCCCATGTAATGCCCCCTGTCGTGTGCCCTGTGCCATGTAGTGTCCCCTATCGTGTCCCCTGTCCCATGTAATGTGCTCTGCCCCATGTAATGTCCCCTGTCATGTGCCCTGCCCCATGTAATGTGGCCTGTCCCATGTCATGTCCCCTGTCATGTGCCCTGCCCCCTGTCATGTGCCCTGCCCCCTGTCATGTGCCCTGCCCCCTGTCATGTGCCCTGCCCCCTGTCATGTGCCCTGCCCCCTGTCATGTGCCCTGCCCCCTGTCATGTGCCCTGCCCCCTGTCATGTCCCATGTAATGTGCTTTGCCCCATGTAATGTCCCCTGTCCCATGTAATGTCCCCTGTCCCATGTAATGTCCCCTGTCCCATGTAATGTCCCCTGTCATGTGCTCTGCCCCATGTAATGTCCCCTGAATGGATCAGCTCTGCAGGAAAAGAAAGCACAAGTTTCACAATAAATAGGTACATTTTAATATTTATTCTATTATTTAATGCTATTTCTACAAATAATTTTTGTTATTAACAGCTCGCTGATCATACCAATGTTCCGTGAGCTGTAGATGTGAACATTATTTCAGTGGTTCCTCGAGATCTCAAACTTTTTGCCAGGGGTTCCTCCAAGGTAAAAAGATTGAGAAACACTGCTATAGAGAAACAACACAGAAAGGTCATTAACCGGCTGAACTCCTGGCAAACGGCTAAGCCAACTTTTTCACAAGCCAATGGATTTTTTTCAGCCAGGCCTATCGTCTAGTCTTCTCTGCCAGACAGCATACACAGGTCGTCAACCTGTTCCCATCGTATGACTGGACAATGATGGAGATGTAGCACACTGATAAGGATTATGGGTCTCTTCTCTTTTATTCACGATCACACTGTGAACTGACATCCTGCGCAAAGCAAAATAGCCTTAATTGTCTCACAATGCCGACCCTCTTTTCTTTTTCAATGTGGGGGTTAATATTGATACAGATTCTGTGTAAAATATGTTTTATTGATATTTAATTTTAAGTATGCATTGATTAAATTGTGTTTTTTATATCTACATGAAGTTTGAGTGTTAAAAAAACTCTGTTAAGAACAATTTTTTTTCTAAATTCGTAACATGATGTGTTTCCAATGTAGTGTAAGTAAAGAAACAACCCTTTGGGTAAAACAAAAACCATCATAGAGATGGGAGATAATTTACATATTGCAACTTAGGTTATATTTAGTGACATAAACATGTATTCATTACCAAAGTATAAAAGGTTTTCTTTAGACCAGAGCTCTTGCTTAAAAATGTGTGCAGGCCATCCCCTTCACCACTTTTTACTTTGTTTTTTCCCTCTCTGTGACACCTACACCCTTTGTTGTTCTCCCATAAAGTACACATGATAATTTTCCCTATAGGAATCCTCCCTTCACCCATAACTTGTATAAATGTGACATGAATAGAGGCTGCAAAGAGGCATATCAACTCTGCATCTGGTCCTAGAATAACAGCTTATCTCCAGTCCATTTTTACACATTTAAAGAGGTCCCGAAAGTTCTTGTTTAGTGGTAGTATTTGTTTGTTTTTTCCCTCTTCTCTCTTCTCTGTCCAATGATGGGTTCTCTCAGGATCCCATGGAAAGCCGCTTTCCGTGGGGGCAACTGTGCGGGCCTGCTCCTGAGTCCCGCTGCTGCGTCTATTGACACAGACAGCAGGACTCGGCCCCGCCCCCCGCTCCCGTGTCACTGGATTTGATTGACACCAGCGGGAGCCAATGGTTCCTGCTGCTATCAATCTGTCCAATGAGGAGAGAGACAGTGTCTGGAGCCACTTGGCTTGTGCACATTGCTGGGTCGGATCAGGCTGGGATAAGAAAAAGGGGGGGCTGGGGGCAGCTGCCGCAAAGGTTTTTCACCATATTGCATAGAATGCATTAAAGTGAAAAACCTGGAGACTTTACAATTCCTTTTAAGTACAAAACATGGTCATCTGGGCATACCTTGGCCAGAGGTACAACAAGGTAAACAACTACACCACTCAGTGGTGGAACATAGTAAAGTTTAGCACACTCAAGGTCAAAGAAATAATCAAAATCTTAATGAATTATATTCAAGATTAACATCTTATATGAATGGATATGTAAAAGGCAATCTTTCTCCTTCCCATCCAGTCACTGCAAGAAGAGGCATTAACAATCCTTCCCCTTCCAATATGGAGACCACTTTTTTTTAATTGTTTAAAGCAGAACTCTGGGATTTTCAAAAAATCCCCCATTAGTACACAACACACACACACACACACACACACACACACACACACACACACACACACACACACACACACACACACACACACACACACACACACACACTAAACAGTTATTACATTTTGTGAAATTTCTTACCGTTTAAGAGATACATGACTGAATTTTCAGGAAGTCAGTTTTGTGATTCAAACAATGCAGCCTGTATTCTGACAAGGAGGAGGTGTTAGAATAGTGATTGCAGCATATCCTCTTCTCTCTCTAACTGTAATCGGCCTACATTTCCCATGAATACTTGGGTTGAGAGTGAATGTGGGAGGTACACTAGTTTTGTACACGTAAATGTGAACTCGCCCACTTCAACATAATTCTCACCCCTCATTCTGCAGCCAGCAAGCCAATCATAACACACAGTATGATAGGTTACAGCCTTATAAATACAAAGCAGTGCAACGTGTGAGGGACCACCAGGGCCAAATGTCAGTCCCACCAATGCAGAGCCAGGATTATTAACAGTATAGATACCCTTTAAATCTGCTAAATACATTTTAGGAGCGCGCCCCCCCCCCCCCCCCCCCCCCACACACACACACACACACACACACACACACACACACACACACACACACATACAATTGGCACAGTTTGCTGCCAGTCATAACGGCGGGAGGCAGGACATCAGCGCTCGGTGTTCTGATGTTTTATACCTGACAGAGTGGGAGATCCCCGCTGTGTCAAACAACTGATTACTGATAATAATCCCTGCACTGCACAGAGATAGTAGGGGGGATGGGACGAAGTGGAGGGGCGGACAACCAGGCAGGGAGGAGGAGGAGGGAGGAGAGAGGACACCTCCTCCATGGGCGGCGCAGACCAGGGGCTGGGAGGGGCTGGAAGAACCCCTCTGCCCACTACAGGAAATAGAACTCCCTGCTTGGCTTTCAGAGGACTACAAGGGATTGTGCCAGACCTCTGGTTGAGCTTAGGAGGAGGATGTCAGCAGCCAATAACGGTTTTTCAGCAAGTTCAGCAGCCTATTACAGAGGAACTACAGAGCTCAGAAGAACATGGATGGCAAAGTTGGTGAATGTAGGAGATCAGCAACAAGGACATGGAAAAATACATTTTGGCCGGAGTCCTGCTTTAAATATTCATCATCAGCATGCAGTGGTGACATAAGCTCTTTTAATCTTGAAATCTGTGTTGAGCTGGATGGTACTGACAGGGCCACCAATGGTTTGATTTTTAGCTAATTCCTGCTGAATTTGTGAAATTTGAGCCATGTATGGTCAGCTTCAACAGAGGCTCCCAGTAGGTGCCCTAAGACAAACAGTCAGCACTTGGCCTTTTCACACAACAGTAGGCTCCCACATCAAAGAGAGAGCCCTGAGCATCCATCAGCTCTAATTTATTAAGGAAAGCCTGTGGCAGGTAATACTAATAATAAAGTTTGGCTACCAGTTAAGATATGGACCTAGGAATGAAAGCTTACCACCCAAAGCTCTACAAAGTCTCTGGGTTCCATAACCCAAAGCAAAATTTCTTAAGATTCTGGAAAAAACAAACATTAATTTTTACACATCAGACAAAAACCCTGGAGCACCTCATAATGTATATATGAGAACCCTAGGCCATACACGCAAGCTGTCCACAACCCTGCCAACCAGTACCTCACAATATATAAATATATATTTTTTATGGTGACAGCCATATTTGCAGGCCTTGCTCTCTGATGATCATCTTATATCTGATTAGGTCTCTCTAATTGAAATCCATTACTGTTTGCAGTCCGGAATTATACCAACAATGCACCTGGTAGCCAGAGACCATGTCATGTTTGCCTAAACTGAAAGTGACCTGATGGAACTCAGTATTTATTATTTAAAGCATGGAAGAAGCAGATTTTTATTTTAAATAATTTATGTCATCTGGTAACATTGTATTCTTCTGGTTCATATGTAGACCTACATTACATTTAGTGACAATTAGTTTTTTTCTTTAACAAGAAGCTTTTCTTTTGTCAGCTAGAAGAAGTGAGGCGGAGATGAAGGATGAAGAAATGGCCCTGTTTACTAAATTTTATTCTGAGTGGAAAGGATGCCAGAATGGGTCAAATTCCCAGAATATCCCTCGATTCTACTACAGGGTGAGCAAATGTACCTGCCAACATGGAAGAATAAAAAACATGTTGCCTAAATTGAAAATTTGGGCATTTTGTACGAATTAATGTACCATCAAAACATTTTTGAAGCCTGAGCACAATATTTTTGGGTTGGATGACCATACAGTATATAGTACGAATAAATGCGTGCAGGGCCGCTGTTAGAAATCATGGGGCCTTGTGCAGCCTTCCTGACTGCTACAAGCTTGGCACACCTATTTTTGGGCAGTTTCTCTCATTCTTCTTTGCAGGAACTCTCAAGCTCCATCAGGTTGGATGGGGAGCGTCGGTGCACGGCCATTTTCAGATCTCTCCAGAGATGTTCAAGTCTGGGCTCTGACTGGACCAGTCAAGGACATTCACAGAGTTGTCCCTTAGCCAATCCTTAGTTTTTTGGCTGTATGCTTAGGGTCGTTGTCCTGTTGGAAGATGAACCTTCCCCCCCAGTCTGAGGTCCAAAACACTCTGGAGCAGGTTTTCATCAAGGATGTCTCTATACATTGCTGCATTCATTTTTTCACTCAATCCTGACTAGTCTCCCAGTTCCTGCCTCTGAAAAACGTCCCCACAGCATAATGCTGCCACCACCATGCTTCACTGTAGGGATGGTAATGAGCAGGTGATGAGCACTGCCTGGTTTCCTTCAGACATGACGCTTGCCATTCAGGCCAAAGATTTCAATCTTTTTGTTTCATCAGATCAGATAATTTTGTTTCTCATGGTCTGCGAGTCCTTCAGGTGCCTTTTGGAAAACTCCAGGCGGGCTGTCATGTGCCTTTTACGGGGGAGTGGCTTCTTTCTGGCCACTTTACCATACAGGCCTGATTGGTGGAATGCTGCAGAAATGGATGTTTTTCTGGAAGGTTCTCCTCTCTCCACAGAGAAACGCTGGAGCTCTGTCAGTGACCATTGGGTTCTTGGTCACCCCCCGATTAGGCCCTTTTCCCGCGATCGCTCATTTTTTGGCCGGGTGGCCCGCTCTAGGAAGAGTGCTGGTGGTTCCAAACTTCTTCCATTTACAGATGATGGAGGTCACTGTGCTCATTGGGAACTTTAATGCTGCAGAAATGTTTTTTGTACCCTTAGATCTGTGCCTCGATACAATCCTGTCTGGGAGGTCTGCAGACAATTCCTTGGACTTCATGGCTTGGTTTGTACCCTGACATGCACTGTTAACTGTGGGACCTTATATAGACAGGCGTGTGCCTTTCCAAATTATGTCCAATCAACTGAATTTACCACAGGTCAACTCCAATCAAGTTGTAGAAACATCTCTGAGATGATCAGTGGAAACAGGATGCACCTGTGCTCAATTTTGAGTGTCATGGCAAAAGCTGGGATTTTTTTTGTGTTATTTTTTTAATAAATTTGCAAAGATTTCAAACAATCTTCTTTCAATTTGAATTATGGGATAGTGTTTGTAGAATTTTGAGGAAAATAATGAATTTAATCAATTTTGTAATAAGGCTGTAATACACCGGTCCTGTTTTATTAATCACTCCACATGTGCCTGGCTGCTAAAAGAATGAGAACCCCATTTATAATGTTTTTTTTTAACAGAGCTTGTGTATTGGACTCTTTGCCAGTAATTTTATTTTTAAAAGTAATAACTATTTAGTACAGTTCTTGATCAGCCACTGTTTTTTGCCCTGTAGTTACCAGCAGAAGATGAGGTGTTACAGCAGAAGCTACGAGAAGAGTCACGAGCTGTATTTCTGCAGAGGAAGAGTCGAGAATTGCTAGATAATGAGGAGCTACAGGTGAGAAGTGTTATCAAGGGTTTTTGCATCTTTACAGTGAACTTGTCACCTCGGTATCTGCTAGAATCTGCGATTGCCTTAGGCTTTACGCAAGGCTTTCAATTTAACCAAATTATGATTAAAGCCTGAACCCTGGCACTAATCCCAACTCCTGTCAGTCTGATCACAAACGTTCAGGCATTTGCTAGCCAATTTGACTTGCATGAGTTTGGACATTTTACAAAAGAATAGAGATTACTGTGAGATGGTTCTCATACAGAATGGATGTGTCAACTGTACTGTATCCAATATTAATCTACCAATACTCTGATTGTAAAGTGTATATGTTATACTGTAAATGTATATTAAGTGTTGATTTATGCCTCTTGTAATTGCTACAAAATGCTAGGATCCTCTGACCCTATAAAGATATATACTTCTCATGTTACTACTCATAAGTGCAGAATTGAGAGCGGGGTAGATGAGCACGGGGTCATCAACAAGTCAGATATATCCTATGTAGAATTATTCAGATTTGTCACCCGCATACCGGTACTTGGTTATATACAATATTTCCACTGTACAACATTAAAAGATGGATATTAACACCTGAAGGTAACACAAACCTTAAAGCCTAACTCCACATTTATTGTCGCTTTAAATAGCTTGAGCCAAGCTGGCCCAAATGGACTATTTACTGCACTAACAGCACTTGCTGCACTACTTAGCCATTCACTGTAAGTTTTGTATTCTATGGATGAAAACAAAGCTTCCTCTGACTGAGTTGGATAGGGTAGGCTAATGATGCTACAATCTGCTTCAGCCAATCAGAGGAAACTTTGTATTCATTCATAGAATACAGAGCTTCCAATGAATGGCTGAGCAGCACTCAACCTACATTTTATTGTGTTCCAGGAGCTGTATGGGGAGTCCTCATCTCACTGCCAAAACACAGCGCTGTGTACTATATGTAGCTGAGGCTACATACATTTTAATAAAGCACACCCAGCAAGCACACCTGTTAGTGCATTGAATAGTCCGTTTGGGCCAATACCGGTGTTCTTATATGCAGCACCTCAGAAGAAATCCCATCTCCTTGTCATCAGATATATGTGCTATGCCATTAGCTACAAGTTAAGATCAACTGAACTGAAATGCTTTTTATTTTTTCTGTTTCTAATACTGTGACACTGTAGGTTATTTGGTAATTATATTTTTGTGATTTTTTTTTTTTTTTTTTTTTTTTTTTATTTATTTTTTTGGAAATGCCTATATATATATTTTCTCTTCTTTGTGAGCATTCAGCTTCCTTTTTCCCCACTCCAATGCTTTATGCCTGTGCTGGCAAAGCTGAATAACAGCTGCACTCCTCATTGTGCAGGAGGAAAGGGTGTGCCTTTAAATGTCTGTCAAATTCAAAAAGGCAATCCTGGTCAAGCGTGCACTCTAAAAGTGGCGCAGCATGAGCCAAATTCAAGTACAATTTTTGAAAGCTATTTGAATTTGGCGCATTCTTCACCAACTTTAGAATTCGAGAGACATTTTCGCAAAATCTGCCTGTGCCAGCCTTTATGAATTACAGGGAATGTATTGCTTGTTCACTCTTTTTTTTTTTTTTTTATTTCCTTTACTAAGAATCTGTGGTTTCTTTTGGACAAGCATCAGTCACCTCCTATGATTGGTGATGAAGCCATGATAAACTATACCAACTTCCAGACTGTAGGGGAAAAGGCTGGACAAAAATGCAAGTGAGTACCATGTTTGATAAACTTTTTCCTTCTATTTTATTTCTTCTCTTAACTTGTGCTTGCACACTATATTTTCTCTGCGATTATTCAGTTATATTTTTGAACATTCTTTATATCAACATACCCTTCCTTTTCTCATAGACCATTTTTTACTGCAAAGGTATTCAGCAAACTTGTGCACAATGATCCATATGGAAGAATTTCCATTATGCAGTTTTTCAACTATGTTATGAGAAAAGGTAAGTTTGAGGATTTATGGAGGGATGCTGGTCTAATAGGGAAATTAATATTGTATTAAAATGTAAAGTGGAACTTACCCCCACCCACGAATTCCCCCATTCACACAATCAAGGTGGATGAAGGAAGGCTGCGCTATTGTATTCTTACAGCGGGACTGCTCTGATGTCAGAATACACTGATCAGCACTGCAGTGCTGATCGACTGAAAGTTTTCCAACATTCCGACTGTGACTGCTTGCGGCTTTACAGCCAGCTTCCCACTGTGCATGCACGAGCTGTGCTGCACTTTGTAAATAGTCCTGCAGCTTTCTAGGACCTGCGACATGTCCCAGAAGGCTTGGGGGTGCGGGGTGGGTGGGGGCAGTTAACTGCTGCTCAGATTTCTACAGCGATCCGACCAGAGGTGGGCACAGGTACCTTTTCAAAAACAGGCACCAGCTCCACTCCCAAAAAATCAAGTGCAAAAACTTAAAGAAGGAGGAAGCTTCAGGTGAAGTTCCACTTTAGTCATGTTGATTAAGTCTCTGTAACATGAAACGCATCGACTGTGTTCCCTGTGTGCTATGCTATGTGCTTCTGTCAAGATTTTAACTTGTTGAAATAAGGAAATTGGATTTTTATTTTTGGGTGTTCGGTCCTCCACCTCCTATTTTCTTCAGTGTTCTCAGGAAGAACCGGACCTGCACCCTGTGTTCTCAGGGCACAATAGTACTGTATATAGTAATGTGCAATATCTTTTCTCACAGTGTGGCTACACCAGACAAGGATAGGTTTAAGCTTGTATGATGTGGCTGGACAAGGCTATCTCCGAGAGTCAGTAAGTAGCTGCCTGTATATTATATTTTTGTTTTCTGTACTTTTTGTGTCATTGGAAGACTTTGTGAGTGAAAACACCACATTTTGTGTTTTGTTCTGTTACCGGTGAAGTGGTTATCAAAGATTTGTAAAGTGATTTGTTTGTCATTCTCTGGCAGGACTTGGAGAATTACATCCTTGAGCTTATTCCAACTCTGCCACAGTTGGACGGTTTGGAGAAATCGTTTTATTCTTTCTATGTTTGTACAGCTGTCCGAAAGTTCTTTTTCTTTCTTGATCCTCTGAGGACAGGTAATAGTAACTATACAAATGTTCTTTTTTTTTTTTTTTTTTTTTTTTTTAATCTTCCAGCACAATGTATATATACTCATAATAACCCATGCCGCAGATATTCTGTTTTAAACTGAATACATTAGACAGAAATAAGATTCTTCTTATATACAGTAATAGTGTGTTTATTGCTGTACTCCTAGGATATGATGCAGAGGCTATTATGTACAGTAACTATATATAGCAGGAACGCTGGCCAGATTGGTAATAATCTTGATGAATACTAAAATGGGTTGTTTACAAGAATATCATTCTTGCTTTTGATTATCTATATCTGAAGAAATTAAACATGTTACATACTAATCAATAACCTTTTTTTTTTCGTTTTCTGTATTTTTTTTTTTTTCAGGAAAGATAAAAATACAAGATATATTAGCCTGTAGCTTTTTGGATGATTTACTTGAGGTATGTACTCATATCTTAATAATTGTCTGCAGTACGTTATGTACGTGAGCTGGTAAGCTAAGCAATCAAATCATTTGGTGCAAGAGCCACATTGTTTTGACCATTTAGGTTCTCAAACGTTTCCTGCCTGCAGGGAAAAGTCAGAGCTTTGACTGTGGGAGAAAATAAAAGAGGGGAATATATTACCCCATCTGGGATTCCAAATATTGAATGCTGTAGTTGGTTTACTCTACCATTCCTACAGGGAAGTAATAGAGCAAAGTATAAGGCCTAAGTGCCATGTCACACTACTGATTTTGCTGCTGGTGAGGTATCTCCAAACGTACCACTGTAATTTTTTAGATATCAGCACACATCCCCAGGGATTGCTTCTCTTGCTGCACTGCTCACCTGATGCTTTTATGGTAATGTTCACTCAGATTTCTCTATTCAGATGCAAAAGTAATCACCGACTTACCAGTGGCTAGTTGTTACTTCTGTATTCTGAACATAAAAATCTGACTGAACAGTGCTACAGTTAGACCCTTTTCACACTGGGGCGAGAGGAGTGTCGGCGGTAAAGCGCCGCTATTATTAGCTTTGCTTTTCCGTCGTTTTAGCGGCGGTATTCGGCTGCTAGTGGGGGGGGGGTTTACCCCTCCCCCCCGCTAACGGCCGAGAAAGGGTTTAACCAATTGCTTACCAGGCCAATTCTGACATTTCTCTCCTACATGTAAGAATCATCATTTTTTTGCTGGAAAATTACATAGAACCCCCAAACATTATATATGGTTTTTTGGCAAAAACTCTAGAGAATACAATGGCGGTCCTTGCAACTTTTTATCTCGCACAGTATTTGAAAAAAAAAATGTGTGTTTTGTGCTTAAAAAAAAAAACAAAACAGTAAAGTTAGCCCAATGTTTTTACATAATGTGAAAGATGAAGTTACGCCAAGTAATTAGATACCTAACATGTCACGCTTTAAAATTGTGCGCACTCATGGAATGGCGCCAAACTTCAGTACTTAAAAATCTCCATAGGCGATGCTTTGAAAATTTTTAGAGGTTACCAGTTTAGAGTTACAGAGGAGGTCTAGGGCTAGAATTATTGCTCTCGCTCTAACGCACGCGGAGATACCTCACGTGTGGTTTGAATGACGTTTACATATGTGTGCGGGGCTTACGTGTGCGTTCGATTCTGAGCGCGAGCTACTGGGGACAGGGGCGTTTTAAAAAATTTTTATTATTATTTATTTTTTATTTTACTTTATTTTTTTTATTTTTACACTTTTTTTACACTAAATTTTTTTTGATCACTTTTATTCCTATTACAAGGAATGTAAACATCCCTTGTAATAGGAATCTATCGTGACAGATCCTCTTTATGGAGAGATGCGGAGTCAATAAGATCCCACATCTCTCCTCCAGGCTGTAAAGCATAAGATCGGAAAAAAAAATTCTCCAATCTCATGCTGACAGCCGCGATCGCGGCTTTGTTTACAATGCGGAGTCTGGGCGTGACGTCATAACATCGCGCCCGGGCCTCCGACGGTCATAGAGATGACTGGTGACCATCTGGTCACCAGTCATCTCTATCGTCCTCATCCGGCGCCAGCCGATTCATTCTCCGGGCTCCCGATGGCACGGGAGAGCCCGGAGAAGCACCGGATGGCGGCGGGGGGGGGGGGGGCGTCCCCTCCCGTCGCCTATAAGAACGATCAAGCAGGGGAAGTGCCGCTATGATCGTTCTTATAGTGCACAGAATCGCCGGCTGAAAAGAATGATATCTGAATGACGTCTGCAGCTACAGTCATCATTCAGATATCCCCCCCAAAGTGAGGACATCATTTGACCATGGCCCGGTAGCCAAGTGGTTAAAACCACCGCAAAGCAGAGGCGCTTTGCCGGCGGTATAGCCACGCTGCCCCATTGATTTCAATGGGCAGGCGCGGGGAAGGAGCGGTGTATACACCGCTCCTTCACCGCTCTGAAGATGCTGCTAGCAGGACTTTTTTTTTTTCCTGTCCTGCTAGCGCACCGCTCCAATGTGAAAGCTCTCGGGCTTTCACACTGGAGACACAGCAGCGGCTGTTTCAGGTCGGTTTGCAGGCGCTATTTTTAGCGCAATAGCGCCTGCAAACCACCCCAGTGTGAAAGGGGTCTTACAGTTGTTTTTGTGTGGATATAGGTATCTCCAACTGGCAGAATCACAAAGCTGCAACTGATACCTTTCAAATGGGCGTTATTTGCCAAAATGCTGCAAAACGATGCTTGTTGGGGAGTAAAAATACAGTGACATTAGGCTATAGAAAAAAATTGAGTGGTATCATAATGATCCTAGTGTGATGTTACCTAAATCTAGTGCAGTATCAAGCAGGATGTATGGTTCATGGGTCATGATAAAGTCTAGTTGCTAAATTTTTGTTACACTTTTTTATAGCTGCGGGATGAAGAACTTTCTAAAGAAACTCAGGAGTCCAATTGGTTTTCTGCTCCTTCTGCATTAAGAGTCTATGGTAAGTTCATTTCAGTTTCTCTCTTATCTTCAGTGGATCCGTACTGATAACTGACCTGCCTAAAGCTGGGTAAGTACTAGAAACTTTTTTTTGTTCAACACAGCGGGCTGAATGGAAGAAAAAAAAAAAAAAAAAAACGGACAGATTGCTGTACTAACACAAGCAATGTTAGTTTGGCAATCTCCCCCTCTCTGGTATTGTATTCTGACAGATGGACTGCCCCCAGCCAGAGCACACTGATCAACGCTGATCAGATGCTGGCTTTCCAGCATGCCGTTCGACAGAAGCTGGCAGTGAGATCGGCTTCTGTAGAACAGAGAGCTGTACACACGGGCTGAAAGACGGCCAGTTCCTGGTGAACCAACCTATTTCTGGCAATTTTCGGCCCATGTGTACAAGGCTTAAGCTGGTTGGTTACTTCACTTTCACTCTGATTATATGCAAATGTTATTGAATTACCCCTTCACATCACTGCATATGCCATACATCTTCATCATCCAAATACTCATATCTTTATATGTACTTAAATCATATCTAAAGCCAATAATAATTTCTTATAATGTAAGATATTAATGCTTCCTGTCCTTAGATATGTTGGCTGTGTTAAAGAGAAAAGGAGGGTTGGGACTTTAAATGAGGTGTGCGGCAGGCACCTGGCAAATACTCAAAGTAAAATGGCATGTTATAGATTCATATACTTGAACATTAGTGGACTCGTAACACAACACAGTGTAGACCATAATAATAATATTGCTGAGAGCAATTAGTTATTAAAAATGCCTCATCAACGAGATGAAATTCATGATGATAATAATGGTGATGACCGTTCATACAAAAAATAGAACATGATTGTCAATAGTACAGTGGCATATGGGTATTGATTTAAGAGCTGATTGTATCAAAAGACGTACTGATGATAACTCATTAACACATTCATATATTCAATGTGTGTGTGTGTGTGTATATATATATATATATATATAATATTCAACATGTAAACGCATGATAATACTAAAAAATTGCATTCTTATGCTCAATGCGTTTCGGGGAGCTCAATCCACTTCCATAGGAGCAAGATGCATGACAGAAATAGAGAGGACCCCCCAAAAAAAGGGAGATTACCTTTCCTAGTATACTTACAAATCAGCTCATGGTTCAATACATATTGGCTGTGTTATTTTCCTTTTTTCGGGCATTCTTTTATCCTTTATTTTCACATGGTGATCCTGCCAGTAATATGCTTCCTGCCCTGGGGTGAAGGCACTTACGTTTTTTTTTTTTAACAAAAAGTTTTTATTTTTCATTAAAACAGAAAGAAAAACAAGTAAAGACATTGGGCAGTGGTCATATTCACATCATACATAGATAGCAATGTAAATGGTACATATTTATCGACATTTCCTTCAGATAGCGAAAAAAGGGGGGGGGAAGGTAGATATGATCGTTTACAGCAATTATTACAGTTTCATCTTATACCTGGGATCATCTTTAATTTCATTCATAAAGGCCCAGAAATATGTATAGTACCATAAGCAGGGAGCTACGGGTAGTGGGCATAAAGGGTTCATTATTTGCCCACATGGGGGCCAACAGGTAGTAAATACAGGGGTGTTGAAGGTACTTAATTTAGTGTATCTATGGAGGAGCAGCATTGTCATCCTAGGCTGTTTGCTCCTGATTTAGACTGCAAACATTTTGCCCTTTCCTTATTTCCATTAAAAATGGGGAGGTGCTCTGTAGTTCACAGAAGGCTGATAACTACATTGTTTGATATTTCAGTTCAGTGAGAAGGAAGTTACAAACACACTAGATTTTTTAGCAGGTATTTATTTGTACTTGCAGCGTATGTATTTAGCCTGAAAAAGGAAATCTACGCAGCCACTACATTTTTAGGATTGATAATCTCCAATATATCAGATTTTTGTTCTTGTTTTTTGGTTATACTTTAACTGAGCTCAACCACTGAGTGATGAAAACCAATAAAATATAAAAAATGTTTGGTCTCCATATGTGTGCAATGTTTAAGAATTATTATTGTTAGAAGTATGACTACAGGATGTGAGTCTTGTAGCTGATTTTCACTGACTTGTGTTTACTACTTAGGTCAGTATCTTAATCTTGATAAAGATCATAATGGGATGCTAAGCAAGGAGGAACTGTCCCGTTATGGTACCGGAACCTTGACCAGTGTATTCTTAGATCGAGTCTTTCAGGAATGTCTGACATATGATGGGGAGATGGTAAGACTTATAATAACATCATGATGTGTTACCTAATCAAGTCTTCTTTCGACTATGTTAACATTGCAAGAATTAAAAACTGAATACTATAAATCAGAGTTATTCAATAGTGCTGCACTTGGTACATTAACTTCATGCCGAGTTGTTCTCTGTAGTGCCTATAAAGTTTTGTGACGTATTCATTGTCCCCACTGGAAATATTAAGATTATGAAGAATGTACTTTGGGGTTCCTTGATTTTTGTTCAGGACAACTGCATCTTATAATAAGTGTTTGGGTGTATCTACAAATGGATAAATAATAAATTCTAATTGCAAATAAGGAAATGAAAGATGGGATAAGGTGGCAAGGACAGAGAGGGGGTCTTCTCTCTGTCTGATCTATCATTCATACTGAATGATTTATAGAAGGGCTTTTTGTCCAGTCTTGGAACACTGCCATTAAGTGGATACCAGCAAATCACATTATTAATGAGGACTTGTCCATCAGGACATGCAATAGCTCTTCATTGCCCTTTTGTAAACTCGGAGCTCCAAAGGTGGTAGACCTTTTTTGTGCAGATGACTACACTGAATAAAAGTATGACCATAATATGTTTGCCCCCAGTAAGCGTGCTGCAGTAATGAAAAGGTGTGGGCAGTCAATACCACCAGTGGTCCTACTGGTCAGTGTGCTTATGACCAGATGCATTCATCCATCATTCAATGTTATTGTTAGCAGGTCCTTTTGTTGGTGCATTAACAGGAAGCAATTGGTAATCTGCTTTTCCAGTAGGCACAATTTAGTTTATACTAAGTTGTAGACATTTGCGTCTGTTAAATATTTTGCTGATGTCTTCAAACCTTTCTGCATTCTTTAAATCTAAAGTTCTCTTGGTTATTGTGTACATGAATCCATGCTCAGGCAGAACTGCCAAGTAACTTGAAGGATTATGGTTGGAGCACATGGTTGAAGTGTTCAAAATTGTTTATGGAAGGAAACTTAAACTTATATGAGCATAAGCATCCTTCCAAGCATGCCAACCCAAATACATCCGATATGTACCATTTTTTACAAAGCCACTATAATTGTTCCCCTAGTCTTCTGATAGCAGTCTTAGAGGAAGATGTCTACCTATTATATTTTTACCTAGGTGAGTTGTGTTTAGATGACATGAGTAAAATTGGAAGCCAGGAAATTCTCTGTGCTTTTAACAGTAGGGATACAATAAATGTAATCAAAAGCTGTCAACAGGTATTCATATTTCCATCAGAATCAGAGATTTTATCATTTTACAATACCAATCATAAAATGAAACACAGTTGAGGGACAGCATTGATGAGTAATGATTTTCAACTTTTACCTCTGCTGCCTATCAGTCAGGAAATCCAAAATCCAGTTACAAAGCGTTGGGCTCAATCCCTAAAAATTCAGCTTAGCATCAAGTTTTTTTGGAAAAATTGTATCAAATTCTGAACTAAAATCAGTAAAAGCATGCAAGCATATTAGCTATTCTTGTTTTCCAAAGGAAACAACACAGAATGCAAGGCCAATGCAATGGCATCCTCAATAGATCTATTTTCCCTGAATGCAAACTGGTAGCTAGCTATCTAACACCAGGAGAATATGCTGTTTATATGTTTTTAATATGAGGTTCTCAAAGCATTGCATTACAGTGGGAGTCGAGGCCACATGGCGATAATCTTTAAGACAGGAAATACTGGAATTCTTTGGGATCGGAACAATTATTAATGATTTTAAGCAAGAAGGCCTCACCTCCTGCTCTAAAGAATAATTGAAGTCCACAAAGACATTTTCCAATTGAAAGGCACATTTCACCCTCACCCCCTATCTACCCAAGGTTTCTGATTTAGGGAATTGTTTAATTCTCTTTACAGTTGCTTTGTCTTCTGTGCACTTACTTACAACATGCCATTACCACAGAGCAGTACTCTTCTACACTGAGCTGATTGCCTGTGGTAGCAGCATTCCCTAAACACCTACGCAGTCAGCACAAAGCAGTCTTGCAAGGTGTCAACTCCTTCTAACCTGTCTAAAGCAGATCTTTTCTTTGCCTTATTAAAATCCACTGCCACCATGCAAACTCTGAGTACTCACAGAATCATAAACCAACGGCATGGCAATTTTACAATTTGCGTCAAGTGGAATATATACCGCAGAATTAATAACTGCTGCAAGTTCTCGAGAGAGAGAGAGATAAAAGGGATTTAACCATTAGCTGACTGGGTCATAGCCGATTTATGGCTACAGCGTGGTCAGCTAGTTCTGGAAGGACGTCCTGGGGCGCGCACCCAGAAGTGTGTGTGATCCCTGGGTACTCCGGACCCGGCGCATCGGGGTAAAGGGCCGATAATTACTGTCAACAAACCGGCGCGTGTCCGGTTGAGCTCTCTCTCCTCTGATTGGTATAGCGTGTGAGGAGAGGAGGGAGCCGGTGCAGCAGCACTGTGGGCAGGATCTGAACTGCCCACTCATGCCTCATACATGCCCATCGGTGCCTCATCAGTGCTCATCCTGACAATGCCCTCTGCATGTTGGGTGTCTGTATGTGGCCAGGCTGTGTAAAATCTCACATGTGGTATCGCCATACTCAGGAGTAGCAGACTGTATTTTGGGTAGAATTTTCGGTATGTACATACCATGTGTTAGAAATATCTTATCTTATAAACTGACCACTTTGTGTAAAAAAAAAAAAAAAAAAAGTTTTACTTTTCTTTCCACATTTTCCAAAAACTTGTGGAAAAAAATTACATGTTTAAAAAGACTTATTATGCCTTCTAGATTATGTGTTGGGGTGTTTGCTTTCCAAAATGGGGACCATTTTGTGGGCATTTTTATTGTCCTGGTGCTCCAGGGCCTTTGAATGTGTAATGGGTAGTCAAGAAATTAAATGTGTAATTTATGTTCCTAGAACACCTGACAGTGCTCCCTACATGTTGGGCCTCTGTATGTGGCCAGGCTGTGAAAGTTTCACACATGCGGTATCGCCATACTCAGAAGGAGTAGCAGAATGTATTTTGGGTTTGTAGTTGCAAGCATGCATATGCCATGTGAGAGAAATAACCTGTTATAACAATTTTGTTAAAAAAAAGAAAAATAAAATCTCCATTTTTGCAAAGAATTGTGGGAACAAATAACAACTTCAAAAAACTTACCATGCCTCTTACTAAATAACTTGGAATTTCTACTTTCCAAAAAGGGGTAATTTTGGGGGGGGGGGGGGGGGATTTGTACTTTCCTGGCTTGTTAGTGTCTGAAGAAATGAGATAGTTCTCCGGTCTCAGGGAACCCCTGCTAAAAATTAGAAATCTACAACTCATGATATAATAATGTGAAGACTTGTCCTTACACTTGTGGTCATTGGGAAGAATTACCTCCTTACAGATAGATAAAAAGATCAATGGTGTCAGTGGGAACTTATCTGAGAGGCAGAAATTGCCTAATGCTGAAGGAACCCCTAGCAACCTCTGGAGGAACCATAGCGTTCTACGGAACCCTGGTTGAGAATCACTGCTCTATAACTTTCATACAGACCAAATAATATTCTATTTTTACCAAAGATATGTAGCAGTATAAATTTGGGCCAAAATTTATGAAGAAAAATTACTAATTTGCAAAATGTTATAACCGAAACTATTAAAAATTTTTTTTTTTTTTTTTTTTTTTTTTTTTTTACAAAATTTTCGGTCTTTCTTAATTTATATTGCAAAAAATAAAAAACCTGGTGGTGATTAAATACCACCAAAAGAAAATTTCATATGGGTACAGTGTTGCATAATTGTCATTCAAAATGTGAGCGCACTAAAAGCTGAAAATTGGTCTGGTTAATAAGGGGGTATAAGTGCCCAGTGGTTAATCAACAGGAACTCCCCATCTGCTCTAAACTGCTAATCTACCTTGACTACATTCTGATATGCATGATGCACATAAACACCCCCCCCCCTTCTTATGTGATGCCTGCGTCCTATCAGATCTAAACAAAAAAAAACCCTTCCGGGGGAACAGCCTCATCAGGTGAAACCTGGTCTCTGTACAAATGAGGGCACAACACTCCCAAATCTCTCTGCTGAGTAATGAAAATCTGCATCTACTCCATCCTTCTCCCCAGGGGTCGCAAATTTACAAGAAACAAGCTGGGGAGTAGTGTGAGTTTAGGTCCAAGGTTCCTAAGCCTTTCTCTAAGACCTGCTCTCTCCCTGGGTCTCTGGCCTCTCTTCCTCGGCTTCCACCCCTCTTTCCCCTGCATCACTGCTGTGATGTAAAGATGATAGATGCCATTTTTAAAGTGCATATAAACCCAAAACTAACAATGTAATTGCAGCTCACCAGTCCTTAGATTTTAAAACTGCATTAGTTTTTTTTACTGGCTTTTTTTATCCTTTGCATTCATCTGGTATTTCTGCAAATGACACACATACTGTCCTGGCGTGGCAATGCTTGCTCACTTCCATGTATCTATGGACAAAGCCTTTGCTGTTAACCTAGGCTGGACTTAAAACATGTCTTCTTGTCTTCATCTCCATTACAGGTGGTGGGGTGGGGATTTAGCAATTTACAAAAGAAAGATAACATTGTTTGTGCTTTCAGCTGAGCTCTCAGGAATTAACAGGTAAACTGCATTTCTGGCAAGATCAACAGCTCCTTCCTGTACTTGCTGAAAATGCAATCCTGCAATACAAAACTAATGAAGCTACCACATCTAAAACTGGTAATCTGCAATATATTATGCAGCTAGATGTTTGTTCTTGAGCCTAGATATCCTTTAACAAATAATGCGTTGTTGGGCATTTGCAGTCAATAACTGTGTTACGTTTACTTTTTACTTTCAGGATTACAAGACATACTTAGACTTTGTCTTGGCATTGGAGAACAGGAAGGAGCCGGCAGCCCTCCAATACATATTCAAACTTCTTGACATCGAGAACAGAGGCTACCTGAATGTCTTTTCTCTTAACTACTTCTTCAGAGTATGTTCTGGTTAGGTTGTAATCACCATGAAGAGTCCCTTCCTCTGAACACATTTGGCTAACAGTTCTGTTTTTTGTGCAGATAAACCATTGGTGTTGTCTGCAGCAAGCAGACTGTAATTTGCATGTTTCTGCTGCAGATCAATGTGCCATCGTACAGTGTTCCCCAAAATATATATTACTGTTCTAATATTTTTCCGTTGCTTTCAGAATCTAATTATGGATATTTGGAGTTACCTTTTTTTAAAGTATATGTTAACTCAATCACCATAACTCTCTTATGAGGTTTACCATGTTAATTATATTTCAAATCAATATTTTTAAATCTGCAGCTCTTAATAAAACAATGCCTGGTGATCCTGACATGAAGGTCTTTGTGCCGGCACGTTCTGTTAAAAGAATGACAAGGTTATATCATTGTCTATCAAGTGTGCTTTTTTTTGTTGCCGCCCTGTCACATGGGCTCCCAGTGAAGAAGTTACCATTGCACCATACTTTACACAAGCATGGCTGTCTTCATCAGGAAGGCTGCCACGAGAAATGCCATGCAACCATCACTGGAGTGCATATAGGAAGTGGCTAGAAAGGCTGCAGGAGATCAGAAGCACTGAGATGTAACAAAGTATGAAAAAAAAGTTGGAAACAAGTATGTCTTGTTTTGGTGACACATTGTCGGTCTCAGCTGATACCAGAGGCGTAACTAGAACCTTCATGGCCCCCGACCGGGGCCCCTCTCACTGATCCCAGGGCCCTTTACTCCCATTGTGGGACCCTTTATTACGGTCCTGCAGTGGGCCACCTTCCTTCCTGCCGTCTTGGGGTCCCCCCACAGTGGCAAAACGCCCAGTTGCAAGAGTGACCTTTGTGCCCCTGGTAGTTCTGCCACTGGTGTATTTTTTTTTATTTTTGTTGTTTTTATTTTTTTACCATTTTTATTTTATTTACAATTTTATTTTTTACATATTTTTAGGCCTCCCATTTGAGGGGCTTTGATGAAATATTAGACCCCTGATGTCTCACTTTTGAGACCAAGAAAGGGACTCAGGACAGATATATCAGTCCCTTTCTCTGCAGCCTCAGCTGCACAGAATAAATTAATGGGAATAGGTCTGTACAGAGCTTCCCGTTCATTCATAATCTGAAGCATAGTAAACACAGTTTACTATGTCTCAGTTATGAATGAATAAAAAAAAAGTCGGTGATCGGTACCGATCACTGACTCAATTGATTAAGCTCTCAATCCTGACGGATCCCCGGCAGCATCTAGCAGGAGGTCTGAGGGGAAAATCGGCAGCACTGTGGGGGGTGGGGGACAGGGAAGCACACGGGCCCAGGGCAGCAGGACAGGGATAGGGAGGCGGTGAGAGCAGTGTGTAGAGGAACCGATGCCCTCCATTTTCCTCCTGCAGCGCTGAATGTCTGCAGGAGAGAGAGGAGGAGAAGCGGGCATTCAGCGGCTACATGGAGGGATCTGTTCCTTTACATGCCCCTGCCGTCCTATCCAGGTGTACAGGGGGGCGCAAAGGCCCCCTGGAGCATGGGGCTGGGTCGCACTGGCAAACCCTGTATGTACGCCCCTGGCTGATACATAAACCTTTTGGATGAAATGCATATTTATAGCACAATTCCTCTGCAGATCTACTGCAGGAAGCAAAGTCCATGTATGGAGAGAGATAAACGGTTTCATTACATTCATTATGTTTTACAATTATGCATCTTTCTTAGTGAAATTTGTTCATTTTCTGCTGTTCTCTTTGAATCAGGCAATTCAAGAACAAATGAAGATCCATGGCCAGGATCCAGTAACATTTCAGGATGTAAAGGTAAAATTCCTAGTATATGTTCATATATTTCATTAATTGGAACCCTTTAATAACATGATGCAGGAGCAGTGAGGTATCATAAACTGTAACATCTTATCCAGTGTTGGCTTAACCTTAAAGGATAGGTTCACTTTTTGGAACTTATTGTAACATGTTCCAGCATCTGCAGCCATTCCCCCTCCCCAGTGACAGCGGGTGGGCATCAGGCGCCCCCTGTCACTGTTTGAAAAATAATGTAGCTGAGTGGGGCTCCATCCGCCCGGCCACATCCTTCATTCACAGTCCCTTGTGAATGGGAAACTACAAGTCTCGGCAGCCTTTGCGGCTGTCGACTTGTAGTTTCAATTAACTATTATGGCGCTGTTGAGTGCTGTGGTAGTTAAATCATTCTTCCTGTCAGTGTGTATCTGCCTTGCCCGTACGAGGTACGAGCAGACAGATACACAGAGTAGTCTGCAGGAGCCCTGCATGGCACTCGCTATCTGCTGATCATGGGTGCAATGCTTTCCAGGCTTCAAGTAAAAAAATAAAAACACATTTTTTTTTTCCTGCAAATAGGTGTACATTTTTTTTTTTTTTTTTTTTAAATGTGAACTTCTCCTTTAAAACAAAATCTGAGATGAAACTGCCACTTGCAACATATAGAAGGCACCACCCTCAGGTTGGATACATTTTCCTATTTAGCACATGGATGCATCAGATCCTGGGAAGCTCTGGTATACAAACACCAGCCAGCTTTTCTGTCCAAGAGGCAGCCTGGCCCACCCCTTCCGCTTCTAAATTTCACTATTGGCTCAAACTTTCAAAGCTGGATCAGTCGAGAGGTGTGGGAGAGTGGCCGGGTTAGGCTAGCGATGCTAGCAGGGGGTTTACATACTTTTTTTTCACTTCCGTTTTCTTTTAAAAAGCTTTTTAAAAATTATGAACTCATTAAGAGCCTGTGTCAGTGGGCTTTTGGCATGTGTCTGTGGCATCAGCTTAATTGACAGATTTAGAACTTATTGACAGATTTATCTGACCTGCAGTTGAACGCCTTCTGACCTGCAGTTGGAGGTTTGACAAAGGGGTGCACACCTCCAAAATGCATAGCCACGCCCATTTACATCACCTATGTCAGGGATATTACTACAAGTCCCAAGTGACATAGCAAGACTCTTGACAGCAACAAGCATGACACCCAGAGGCAGGGACATGATGGGACTTGTAGTTTTGCAACAGCTGGAGGTCCGCTAATTGCATATCCCTGGCCTATGTCATCATGGCTGTCTGGTCGGCCTGTAACACTGCCTTGCAGAAGGCTGCTATCTGCTGGAGACTTATGGATATGCATTGTATTACATTTTACATGTGAATATTTAATTGTTTTTCATTCCATTGAATAGTGATAATAGTAGTGGTTTTCTTCTCTTTTTTTTTTTTTTTTTTTTTTTTTTCTATTTTTTTTATTGTTCACTTATACATGACCTACAGTTTACCTGCTTTAAGCAGATCTTCTATTCCCATAGTCTTGTATGGTAATTCAAAATCTGTTAACACAGGCCCAAAGTATAGGCCCCCTCTAGCACAATGTGCTGGCATTGAAAACATAAATGTGCTTATGGTACCACTTTATCAGCCTTGAAAAAACCATTACCATTTTCCAGCCATTCAGGTGTTTTTACTTCATACGCTGATATTTGTTAAACTGTATCTATAATGGTGTGCGCATAGGGTTTGTCTGATGTGCCTGGGCACACCCTAATCACCCCGTGCGTCAGGGCCACTGATAAGGCAGTACAGAAAGCCCTCTTGTACTGGGCCTATTGACCCAAAAGGGGGGGGGCCTGGGACACCGATCCTCTTGTTCCATTCCTTTCAACACTGCTGGCTTCTCCCCCACTCCCTCCGGCTACGCTGAAGGGGGATCAATCCTAGCAACTGCGCCCTATCCTTCTGCTATCCAGACCCTCTGTGTGCCCCTTTCCCCCACGGCACTGCCAGCTTCCCTCCTCTCCAGCTGGCAGCTGCTTGTGGGCACATGGGGATGTTTCAGGATGGAGAGCGGGGGAAGGGGCCAGTAAATATGTAATTTGCCAGTCCCCTTCCTTTTCTGAATCAACGCAGCGATTGGTACAAATACAAACTGTTTACTATGCTTCAGTTTGTGAATTAAAAGGAAGCCCGTGAGCGCCTTCTGTTCATCTCTGCAGCTGAGCCTATAGAAAAGGGACAGATACATTTTTGTCCTCAGTCCTAAATGTGAGACATCAGGGGTCTGTTTTAGACTCCTAATATTTCACCAAAGCACAACAGGGCAATTTAAAAAATAAATAAATAAGAAAGAAATTGTTAAAAAAAAAAAAAATATTAAGGACTTGTTCACATGTGCTTTGCTATACATAATTTCTGTCATGGCTGCAAAGCCACTGTCTCTGTTGCTCTGTGTTTGAGCTTTGAGGTGCACACCCTAATGCAATAGCCTGCACACACCAGTGATTTATAACAAAGAAGCACTAGATCTACTACAGCTGTAAGAGTCTACTTCCAAGAGATACAGCAATAAAAGATCCAATCTTTATTTGCTGCAATGTATATGCATCAAATGAGACACAGCACTTCAAGTGATTGTAAAGTCTTGTGTTTGTTATTTTTAGAGAAAAAAAAAAAAAAACATGTCATACTTACCTGTTCTGTACAGTGGTTTTGCACAGAGCAGCCCTGATACTCCTTCTCTGGTCCCTCTTTGGCTCTCCTGATCCCTCCCTCCTGTTGAGTGCCCCCACAGCAAACAGCTTGCTATGGGGGCACCTGAGCCAAGTCACAGCTCCCTGTGTCTATTCAGACACAGTTCCCCAAATTCCACCCGCCCCCTCTCTTTCCTGACTGGCTAACTGACTTTGATTACCAGCAGTGGAAGCCAATGGCGCCACTGCTGTGTCTCAGCCAATCACAAGGAGAGTGATGAGGAACTCGTAGACATCGCTGGAGAGAAATGAGGCTCGGGTAAGTATTAGGGGGTGCTGTAGCGGCTGCTGCACACAGAAGGCTTTTTTTTTTTTTTTAATTCTTTATTGATTATTTTATCAATTTAAAACCACACCCAACCGGTAGCATTACAAATTACATATCAAAAATCACATATTGATAACGTTGTCCCCAGATCCCATCTCCCCTACCCCATCCTGCATCCCCCATCCCCCCCATTCCTGCAGAGGACCACCAAGGGAACAGCCCTCAAAATCAAAATTAAACTAGCCAGACTCAAATTCATCTCCCGCCATTTATACCATATTTATAATCTCCTCTAGGTAACTCCAGGTCCTTTTAAATTTTTGCCAACCTGCCCATTTCCCCATCGGTTCCTCTCCCTCGTCCGGTACCAATCCCCCATCATCCAAACTCTCAACATTGTATATTTCATTTATGCAAAAGAGCCAGTCTCTTGTATTTGGGCTTGCCGGATCAAGCCATTTCGTGGCAATCTGCCTCTTAGCCGCATCAAGCATTATAGGGACAATAGAAGATTGGTATCTCTTTACTGGCATCGCAGTCCCATGGAAGAGACATACCCATGGATCCTCTACTATTACTTCCTCTGTGATCTCTTGGATCAATGTTATGATTTTTTTCCAGTAACTATTAATGATGGGACACTCCCACCAAATGTGAGCCATTGTTCCTAAACATACGCACCCCCTCCAACAAGTATCAGATTTCGTACTATCAATTTTGCTTAATCTGTCTGGGGTGGCATACCATCTTGCAAGACATTTATAATGAATTTCCGTTCTCCTAGTGTCTAGTGCTGAATAGTGTGCCAATTTCAAAATATTTTCTATCATAGCTTTACTACATTGTGACCCTAACTCCCGCTCCCACTTTTTGATGTAAGGAGGCACCTCCAGTTCCATCTCTGCTCCCAGAATCCCATAAATTTGAGCAATAACGCCACCTGTTTGCTCCCTCACACAGAGCTGCTCAAGCGGTCTATACTCCTCCTCACTTCTGAGTGGTTTCGGTAACTTATCTATAAAATGCGAGAGCTGGAGGTACCTCCATCCATCCATCACTCACAACCCTGGTTCAGCCCTTAACTCAGCAAACGTGCGTATTCTCCCCTTGCTTAAAAAAATTTTTAATTGAATACCATCATCCTTTAACCAATTCCCTCCCACCTCCCTCATCCCGGGTTCAAAAAATAAATTATTTTTCATGTAAATCAATGGTGAATTGTGTGTCCATTTATTCTGGGTGTGTATCCGGTCCCAATATTTAAAAGTGTTACGTGTCAATACAGCCGTGTTGGTGCCGAGTGCTCTATATTTTGGGGGATTCCACAAAATGTGACCTAAATCAGTGTTACTCAAATAGTGTTCTATATTGACCCATCTCTTCTCCGATCCCTTTTTGAACCAATCAATAACTCGTGATAGAACTACTGATATATAATACCAATTGAAATCAGGTAGAGCTAGGCCACCTTTTTTTTTTCCCCCTGCTTAAAACTGCATAGGAGATACGTGATTTTTTTGCCACCCCAAACAAACTTCGCTATCGAGCTGCGTAGAGCTCTGAAATAGTACTTAGAAAGAGGGATAGGCAACATCTGAAATTTATACAGTATTTTGGGTGTCCGTATCATTTTAACCGCGTTTACGCGCCCAAGCCATGAGAGAGGCCTTGATGATATTCTTCTGGCTTCTTGCCTGATCTCATCCAGCAACGGAATGTAATTTTTTAACCCTTTCATGACTAAGCCTATTTTTGAAATTTGGTGTTTACAAGTTAAAATCTGTATTTATTACTAGAAAATTACTTAGAACCCCCAAACATTATATATATTTTTTTAGCAGAGAATCTAGAGAATAAAATGGCGATTGTTACAATATTTTTTATCACACGGTATTTGTGCAGCGGTGTTTTAAACGCAAATTTTTGGAAAAGTGACACTTTCATGAATTTTAAAAAATCCAAACAGTAAAGTTACCCCAATTTTTTTGTATAATGTGAAAGATGATGTTACGCCGAGTAAATAGATACCAAACATGTCACCCTTTATAATTGCACGCACTCGTGGAATGGCGACGAACTACGGTACCTTTGAATTTCCATAGGCGACGCTTTAAAAAAATTTTACGGTTACCAGGTTTGAGCTACAGAGGAGGTCTAGGGCTAGAATTATTGCTCTCGCTCTGACGATCGCGGCGATACCTCACATGTGTGGTTTGAACACCGTTTACATATGCGGGCGCGACTTCCGTATGCGTTTTCTTCGCTGCGCGAGCTCACGGGGACAGGGGCACTTTAAAAATTTTTTTTTTTTTTTTTTTTTATTTATTTTTGTACTTTATAAATTGTGTTTAAAATTTTTTTTTTTTTTTTTTTTTACTTTTATTGCTGTCACAAGCAATGTAAACATCCCTTGTGAAAGTAATATGTGGTGACAGGTACTCTTTATGGAGGGATGGGGGGTCTAAAAGACCCCCCATCCCTCCTTTACACTTCAAAGTATTCAGATCGCTGAAAACGGCGATTCTGAATACTGTGTACTTTTTTAAATTCGGCGCCATTGGCAGCCGAGTAAACGGGAAGTGACGTCATGACGTCGCTTCCGCGTTTACAACAAGAAGGCTGGAACGAAGCCCCTCGCAGCTTCGTTCCAGCCCGCCCCCAGCCGTCGAAGGCAGCCGAACGGACACCGGGCCTCCCGATCGCACGGGAGGCCCGGTAACAGCGGCGGGAGGCAGCGGGAGGGGGGGGATGTCCCCTCCCGCTCCTCCAGTATAACAGCCGAGCGGCTTTTAGCCGCATCGGTTGTTATACTCGGGTAGCCGATCGCCCGCTGTAAACAACGGTACCGGGATGATGCCTGCAGCTGCGGGCATCATTCCGGTATAACCCCGGAAAGCCGAGTACGCATATCTGCGTACGGTCGGCGGGAAGGGGTTAAATACAATTTTTTTAAAGGTGTTAGCTAACTTTATCCCCAAGTACTTGATATCCTTTTTCCAGGGGAAGGGGAATACTTCGGCTAAGTGGGCCTCCTCTTGTTTTCCCATGCTGATATTTAGGATCTCCTACTTCCTCAAATTTATTTTAAAATTAGAAATGTCCCCGTATCTTCTAAGGATCCGTAGCACGTTTTGAAGAGTAATTCTGGGATTCGTGATGAAGAACAAAACATCATCGGCAAATGCCGCGAGTTTATGTTCTTCTGCTCCTATCTTCACCCCACTACAATCTGGATTGTTGCGAATAGTGGCCAGTAGAGGCTCAAGGGACAAAACGAACAGAAGAGGGGAGAGTGGGCAACCCTGTCTAGTACCGTTTACCATATTAAAGGGTTTAGAGAGAGCCCCATTTACCTTAACGGAGGCCGTAGGGTTATTATAAAGTATTTTGACCCACAAGATAAACCTCGGACCAATCCCCATGGCTTCAAGAGTTTTCATCATGAACCCCCAGTCTACCCTGTCAAACGCTTTTTCGGCGTCCACTGACAGGAATAGAACTGGGGGCCCACCCCCCGTTTACTGGTTTCTAACAGAAGCGCTGCTCTCACCCCATTATCCCTGCTCTGTCTCCCGGGTACAAACCCTGCCTGGTCTGCATGCACAAGGGTGGTCATTTTTTCCTTCAATCTGCTAGCCAACACTTTTGCATAAAGTTTGACATCTGCGTTCAGCAGAGAGATGGGTCTGTAACTCGAACAGAGCCTGGCATCTTTCCCCTCTTTTAGTATCAGTGTGATCGTCGCAGCTAGTGCTTCTCTCTCCATTTCGCAGTTGGCACCCAATTCGTTCCAATAATGACAAAGCCTAGGAACCAGGATATGTTTCAGTTTTTCTAAATATATAGTAGTAAATCCATCTGGACCTGGGCTCTTACCCTTTGGGGAATCTTTCAGGGCTGCCAAAATTTCCTCCCCCTCAATAGGTCTATCCAAGGTAGATCTCTCCTCCTCGGTTAGCTCCACTACCCCCGCCCCCTTCAGGAAATCCTCATCCCTGCCCATACGAGTGGGGTCCTCCGTTTCATGTTGCCCAATAGAATATAAGGCCGCATAAAACTTTTTAAACTCTTCTGCCATGCCTCTACTGGTCACTATTAACTCTCCTCTTTTATTTTATATTTTTTCAATAAAGTTCCGGCCCCTTTTCTTTCTTATTAATCTGGCCAAGTGCTTGCTCGACTTATTCGCCCAGAGATAGTTATCCTTTGTTATCTTATTGAGAGCTCTTTTGGAATCCTGTTCCATCAAGTCCCTCAGCTCCTCCCTTTTGGCGGCTAGTTGACGATAACAGTCCTGATTCTGCCCCTTGAACTTTTTATGTACCTGTTCCAGAGAGAAAATTTCCTCTATCAGCCTTTCCCTTTCTTCCTTTTCTCTTTTTTTTAACCCTGCTCCTATGGAAATGAGGACCCCTCTAATATATGCTTTGTGCATTTCCCACAGAATAGAGAGGGAAACCTCTCCAGTATCATTTGATTTAAAGAAAAAATCGGCTTCATCCTGAACCCTTTCTACTACTTTTGGATCCTTCAGCATATATTCATTCAACTTCCACGAGAAGGGTTGTCGTTTTCCATTCTGGGATCCTCACCTTCATCGTGACCGGTGAATGATCTGAGAGGGATAGGATTTCTATTCTGGTTTCCTCCACCCACTCCAGAAGACTGTGGTCCACAAATATGTAATCTAATCTTGAGTAAGTCCCGTGCACAGGGGAGAAGAAGGTGAAGTCTCTTTCTGTAGCATGCTGCAGCCTCCAAGCATCCATCAGCTGGCAACGAATTAGCCTCCGCCCAATTGCGCTAATTGAGGCCTTCCTTATCCCCTGGGCACGGGACGTACTATCCAGGTCAGGATCGAGGCAAAAGTCGAGGTCCCCTGCCAGCACTACCTCCCCCTCCCTGAACTTTGTCAGCTTCGTCAACACTTGTCCCAGAAATACCGTTGGATCTTTATTGGGGCAATAAACGTTCACCAGGGTAAACATCTTGTTCCCCATTTTACCTTTCAAAAAAATGTAACGACCCTCAGGGTCCGTCATACTCTCTACCAGTAAGAAATTTGAGGCCTTCGAGAACTCTATAGCTACTCCCTTCGATCTTTTAATAGGCGTATCCCCATAGAACCATTGAGGCAGCCCTGGAGAGAACAGCCTAATTCTAGAATCCAGGGCCAAATGGGTCTCCTGAAGGAATACTATATCGGCACCAAAATGTTGTAGTTCCCTCAATATTTTATGTCTTTTTATAGGCGAGTTTAACCCTTTCACATTATATGATAAGAATTTGAGCTCTGGCATATCAATCACTCAATCCCTTCTCCCCTACCAACTGCTCCCCTAGGGCCCGACCTCCAGGAACACACGTCCATCCCAACTCCCCTCCCTCCTTCTCCCTCCCCTACCCCCCCTCCCTCGACCACCCCTCCCACCCCTATCCCAGCCCCCCACCCTTCCCTCGGCTGAAAACCAGCCCCAAGCCCGCACGTAGGGGAAATACCAAATCCCATACTGCGCGCCTCCTTTCTCAGGGTGAAGCTCCCACGCCAGCATCCGGGACCCCCCCCCCCCCCCCCTATATAGGGAGGAGGGGGGCCGGAGGGGCAGAGAACCAGCTCCCTGACCGCGCAAAACAACCCCATCAGCAGACCCCCCCCATCCTGCAACGGCCTCATATTATCAGGTGGATCTCCCCCCCCCAATCCATGCATTATTATAGCTTGAGTCCAGAGTCCCGTCCCATGGATTTCCCAAAGAAATTGACAGCTGGGGGAGAGAGAAAGGAAGAAAAGAAAAAACAACCCCCCCCCCCCGCCAACCTCCCACCCCAACTGTCCACTCCTTGTGCTCCATCTCTCCCTTCATGGCATATCAGGGATGGGTATACCAAGACTGTCACAGAAGTCCTGCATCTCTTCATGAAATCTCATTCTATGTGATCTCCCGTCCTTCACGACAGTCAAGGATGTTGGAAACCACCAACTGTACTGTTGGCCCTCCTAAGTTGATCTAGAACTGGCCTCATCCGCCTTCTCCGCGCCAAAGTTCCTGCTGAAAGGTCTGTAAAAATCTGTAAATTTTTACTTTCAAAGCTTATTGGAGGAGCCCCCTTTAGGTTCTTCCATATTTTTTCGTTATCCTCATACGAATGGAACTTCACGATTACGTCTCTAGGGATGTCTTGTTTTATATTTGGGGGCTTCCTCACTCTATGAACCCTATCAATCCTTAGGGCCTCTTCTTCGCGCCTACCCATGATAGGGTTGAATATCTTTCTCATCTTCTCCTCCAAATCCTCATTCTGTTGCTCTGGGATGGATCTAATACGCAGGTTTTGGCGCAGACTCTGATTCTCCTGTTCTTCTTTTTTAAATGCCAACATGCGATTTTCATTCTGCATTTTCCTGACTTGTTCTTTTAGGTCAAAAATTTCTTTAGCTTGATTTCCTGAAGCCTCTTCTACTTCCTCCACTCTACGCAAGAGATGTCCCTTGTCCGTACGTACATTTAAAATTTCAGCTTTTATTACACTTTCTAATTTAGCGAACATTTCGATCATTTCGGTTTTACTTGGTACGAGCGCCATTATTCTTTGCTCTTCAACACCACTACAGGCGGATGGTCCTTCCAGCTCTAGATCTTCCCTGGTCCTGTCCCCCTGTCCCCCCTTTTGTTTCTACTGGTCTTTCTTCTTATCCTTCACTCCTGATTGTTTCGCCTCCATTCCGGGGCACTTTGAACTTGCTTCTTTTAAATATTTTTGTATGGAACTGGTGTTCAAACTCTCCCTTGGATTCTGGGATTCTGTTGCTCTTGATGAGCGACCTCTCATGCTTCCACCCCCTGTTCACACTTTACCCCTAGTAATAGGTAGGTGTATTGTGCTTGTAGTTTCTAGGCCTCCACCTCCCGGGCTTTCATACCACTCCGCTGGTCTGTACTCCCCCTCCCGTCCCGTACGCCAAACCAGTGGGCCTTTATTGCTCCAGCAGAAGTCCCCGCGGAATACCAGGCCTTTTTCCTTAACCCTGAAGATGCCAAACTGTTGTACTCCAGGGTGGGGGCACCCCTACTTCCCAATTCTTGGGTTTTACTTGCCAAATTCACCTGCTTCCCCGCGTACTACATCGTTATAAGCGGGAGGGGAATAGAAGGGGCAGCAGCATAGTCACATATGGCTCAGTCAGAAAACAGCACTCAAAAAAGAAAAAAAAAACAAAAGTGTTGAAGGACGAGCGCGTAACAGTCCTGGTCTCTTATGGAGATTTACCACTGTTCACACAGGTTTTATGAAGAGGTTGGACTCCAACCCACACTTTGTTGTTTCTTTATTACAGATATTCAGTACTAGATATAGCGCAGTACTTGTCTAATTCACAGGTACCCTCACAAACCGCAACTTGTGAGCAGGGGGGGATCAGGGGGAACCTCGGCTCAATCACATTTAATTCAATCAGAGATAAGTCATTAAGATGTAAACACGTGACAGTCCTGATCTCTTATGGCCCTTTTATCCTTGTAGCGCCGGTTTTATTTAAGAGTCCAGACTCAAAGTCATATAATTCTTTCTTGTGGATATTTAGTATTGATTACAGCACTACAATAACTTTTCATACCTTTATTTCCTCTTTCTCCGCACGCCACCGGCGTGTTGTGTCCTGCTGCAGTTACCTTATTTCGGCTGCCGCATGGAGGGTAGCAGGCGCTTGATCTTTGGTGTGCAGGGGACGAGATCCGGCCCGCGAGACCTCCGGCCGGGACTCAGGAATTCCCGCCGTCCACTGTTGGCTCTTAGTTCCAAGCTCCAGACGGAGCGGTTAGCCTCACCATGGTCTTTTCCTCCTAATCTTCTCTTGGTTTTACTCCCGGAGCTGCCGCTGTCCCGTCTCTGATCCTGCCACTCTACCGTTCAGGGGGGTTTCCTCCAGACTTATGCTTCTGCAGCCTTTACAGGAGTGTGGGGGTCATGCGGACCAAACGCCGTTCTCACGGTCTCGCCTGGGCATCTCGCGGGCTCTCACCCCTCTCGGCATCTCCAGGACGAACAGGCAGCTCGTCTCCAGCCCTCACCCCGGCGTCGGGCTCCTCCCCCGTACGGACATCACATCACGTCCTCTGACCTGTGCAGGGACAGTTCTAAACACGGTAGCACACAGAAGACTTTTTATCTTAATGTATAAAATGCATTACGGTAAGAAATCTTCTGACTTTACAACCCCTTTAATACAATCTTGATATACATTTATCTTTATGGTCTGTGCTACAGTTTAGTTGAACTATAACCCCACAAGAGATGTACCTCCTATTTTATTCCAAAGAAGCACATGGTTTCAGTGGATTATACGGAAGTATTTACAAGTATTCATTCAAGCACTAGTGTAATATTTAACTTTTTAGGTATTCTTTAACGCACCCTTACCACTTAAAGCTGAGTTCCACTCAAAAATGGAACTTCTGCTTTAAGTACTCGTGACCCCCTGACATGCCACATTTGGCATTTCATTTTTGTTGGGGGGGGGGGGGAGCGGGCACCGAAAGGAAGTTCCCTTCTCCCCCTCCCTCCCTGCAATCTTCTGGGACACGTCACAGGTCCCAGAAGATTGCCCATTCATAACAATCAGCGCGGCTTGCCGGGCTGTGATGCCACAGCCGGGGCCCACACTTGCAATGCCAGCCACGCAGAGAGGAGAGCGAGAGAAGCGAGGCTTCGGCGGCCGCAACGCTGGACCGTGGGACAGGTGAGTGTCTGTTTATTAAAAGTCAGCGGCTACACTTTTTGTAGCTGCTGACTTTGAAATGGGTGAAACTCCGCTTTAAGGACCAAGCCTATTTCTGACACTTTGTTTACAAGTTAAAATCAGTTGTGTTTTTTTTTTTTTTTTTTGCTAGAAAATTACTTAGAACCCCCAAACATTGTATTATTTTTTAATTAGCAGAAACCCTAGAGAATAAAACGAAGATCATTTGAATGCTTTATCACACCGTATTTGCGCAGCGGTCTTACAAACGCAATTGTTTTGGAAAAAATACACTTTTTTGAATTAAAAAATAAGAAGACAGTAAAGTTAGCCCAATTTTGTTCCATAATGTGAAAGATAATGTTACGCTGAGTAAATTGATACCTAATATGTCATGCTTTAAAATTGCGCATGCTCTTGGAATGGCGATAAATTTGGGTTCTTAAAAATCTCCACAGGTTACCAGTTTAGAGTTACAGAGAAGGTCTTAGAGCAAGAGCAATAATTCTAGTCCAGCGATCATGACGATACCTCACATGTGTGGTTTGAACACCGTTTACATATGTGGGCGCGACTTGCGTATGCGCTCGCTTCTGCAGGTGAGCTCAGAGGGATGGGGCGCTTTAAATTTATTTTTTTTCTTATTTATTTTTACCCTGTCCCTCCTTTACATTTTTTATTTAAAAAAAATCACTTTTATTCCTATTACAAGGAATGTAAACATCCCTTGTAATAGAAATAAGCAGCACAGGGCCTCTTTAAAGTTAAAAAAAAAAAGGGGGGTCCTTTAAGGCCGGAGGGTGGAAGTGATGTTTGATGTCGCTAAGGTCCTCCAAGGGCATATCTTGGGGGCTATCTTGCCCTCACTCAACTTCCTGCCCATCAGGCAATCGGATCGTTTCCGGCGGCTCTGGTAAGCAGGGAAAACAACCTGGGAAGTGGTGGGAGGGGCACCTCTCTCTCCACCCATAAAAGTGATCCCATGGCGAATCCACCGCTGGGACCACTTTTATGTTAAAGCGGACTGCCCGCCGTTTAGAAATACACCAGGGTTATGGCAGCTATCTATGGCAGCTATCTGCCATAACCCCTCCTAACACAGCGGTGGCTATCTGCTACCATAACCCTGGAAGTTAACGGTCAAATTAGAGACGTATATCCACGGTGGGTGGTCCGCTGAACTCCCACCATGATGATTTTAATATCTTTGTTGTTTAGCTGGTTACCTCTGCCATGCATCAACTTGTATTCCTGTTTTCTTCCAATAGCATAACAATGGGCTTTTAGTTGTGCCCAATAGTACAGCTTCTGCTGTATCCCCTTCCTGATTCTAGCACTCTAAGTATAATTGACACCAGTGGTGAATCATCACAGGCTGTGTTTTGTGAGTGGGCAAGTGAACACGTCACCAGTGCTGGTGTAGAGGGTCCTTAATATAAATTTTAAGATCTTAAAAATTATAGACCCTGAAAGACATCTCTAAAGATGACCTGTATCTGGCAAATATGGATGTTGCCACGGCGAGCCTTCCTCTTTTAAAATGCTAGAGTCACACTGATCCAGTGTTTTTAATACTCTGAGTTATGGACCTCCAAAAAGATGCATAGCAGGAGTTTTTACTTTTGGTTTCTGCATGCATGTTCAATGGCATTGACTCTGATTGAAACCAGCGACAGCCAGGGACCAAGCATTTTCAGAAAAAGCAACCCCCCCCATATTTTTTATTTTTGGTTCTCATACAAGATCTTCCTTATCAGCAGGGTACAGTTATTACTATTTTGGGCTAGATGCAATCAGTTGCAGTCGTTTCTCTCCATACCCTTCACACTTGCTCCAAAATTAGAATCATCTGTTTGATTTGTACACAGGCTGCACACACAGTAAGAACCATGAATGCTTACCCATGGTGCACGTTGGGATACAGTGGATATAAAAAGTCTACACACTTCTGTTTAAAATGTCAGGTTTCTGTGATGTAAAAAAATGAGACCAAGATAAATAATTTCAGAACTTTTTCCACTTGTAATGTGACCTATAAACTGTACAACTCAGTTGAACAACAAACTGAAATCTTTTAGGTGGAGGGAAGTAAAAATTAAAAAAATAAAATAATATGGTTGCATAAGTGTGCACACCCTTAAACTAATACGGTAAAACCTTGGTTTGAGCGCATTTTGCAAGACAAGCAACATTTTTTAATAAACTTTGACTTGATATACAAGTAGCGTCATGTAAAAACTGAGTTTAAGAGAAGAGAGGTGCCTCTAAGTATAGCGATATGGTTACATTTAATGAAGGTACAACATTAAGCAACATATTGCTACACTTCGAGGCGCCTCTCTTCTCTTTTATGCTCTGTAGCTCCTGCTGGATTTTGCTTCTAATCCCCTCGTGGAGGCTTCCATTTGTGGATGGACATTTTATGGTTGCACAACCTATCGCATTGCTATAATCTTTTTATATGGATTATAAACTGAAGAACCTATGAATAAATGGTTACGGAATGAATCATCTGAGTTTCCATTATTTCTTATGGGGAAATTTGCTTTGATATACAAGTGCTTTGGATTACAAGCATGTTTCTGGAACGAATTATGCTCACAATCCAAGCTTTTAGTGTACTTTGTTGAAGCACCTTTTGATTTTAATACAGCACTGAGGCAGGTGTACGTCATCCAAGGGTCTCAAACTTTTAAGAATTTTTCATGCGAATCCTTCAAAATACTAAACATCTGCTCATCCACCATCAGAGCAGTCATCCTGGCTTTCACTCCCTGAAAAACAACAGACAGAATCTTCTAGACCTGGGCTATAGTTCACTTGGCAGATATAAAAAGGTGATGCGCGAAAAGACCTGGTATAGGCCAAAGTAAAAGAGCCAGTCGGGCATCTTTACAAATTGTTACATGAAATAAGTATTGCAATAGGCCAAAGACTCTGGACCAGAAGCCGATCAGACGTGGGCATGACCACCATATATGTATGACATCCCCACGCTGACCGCAATTCCAAAAACATCTATCACTGCTACCAGGGTAAGCCTTGCCGGGATCCAGTACCACCGCAGGAGCACTTTATACGCAGCCTCGAATGTTAGTATTAAAGTAGCATTTCGCTATTGTCGTCCAGGCCTTACTCCTGTCCTCCCCCTCAACACCCGAACCAAGATCCTGCTCCCATTGTGTCACATAGGAAAGGATCAACAAATTCAGTTTGTTTTTCAATTGAGTTGTACAGTTTATAGGTCACATTAAAGATGGAAAAAGTTCTGAAATTTTTTATCTTTGTCTCATTTTTTTTACAGCACAGAAACCTGACATGTTAACAGGGATGTGTAGACTTTTTATATCCACTGTATTTACTGTACCTACATGTATCTAAATATGCACCGATTAGAAGATATTTACTTGAGAAGCCACCCGTGACGGCACCTGCGCACGTGCTCTGAAGGAACGGCAACCCCACGCCGTTCCTTCAGAGCCCTGGGCCGCGAACAGCGGCTCCCGTGGTCATGCGCGGGAGTGACATTAGCGCGGCACGTCCAATCAAAGGACTAGAGCCTTCCAACTGGAAAGGAAGACTGGGTGAAGATAGAAGCGGTGACACGCCTCTGGGGGGGGGGGTCTTCGTTTTAAGATAAGACCCCTTTCACACTAGAGGCGTTTTTTTAGGCGCTTTAGCGCTAAAAAATAATGCCTGTAAAGGGCCTCATCTGCAATCCCAGTCTGAAAGCCCGACTGCTTTCACACTGGGGCACTGCGCTGGCAGGACATCAAAAAAAGTCCTGCAAGCAGCTTCTTTGAGGCGCTTTAGGAGTGGTGTATGCACCACTTCTAAAGCGCACCTGCCCATTAAAATCAATGGACAGCAGTGCTTTTAACCCTTTTTTTTGGCCGTTAGCAGGGGTTAAAAGCGCCTCAAAAACGACGGTAAAGCGTCGTTAAAACTAGCGGCGCTTTACCGCCGATGCCCAGTCGCTGGCAGAGTGAAAGGGCTCTAAGTTTCACATAATGTGCTAGTATGCAATGCATACTAGCTAGGGGTGCAACGAATCAAAAAACTCACGGATCGGATCGATCCTCGGATCAGAGTCACGGATCGGATCATTTTCGGATCAGCAAAAAAAAAACGAAAAAAAAAAGACAAATCTTGTTACACCCACTGGAGTTTTAGATTTAAAAGCTATTTTCCACACAAAACGGAGCTTATATGCATAAATACAGTATTTGTAGATGGGACGGACTGTTTAGATGTTAAATTTTAAAAGCAGCAGCAAACCTGCTGACCTTACATGGTTGCTAATGTGACAGAACACCTCTGATTTTCACATTTAACATTAAATGTGAAAATCAGAGGTGTTCTGTCACATTAGCAAATACTGTATTTATGCATATAAGCTCCGTTTTGTGTGGAAAATAGCTTTAAAATCTAAAACTCTGGTGGGTTTAACAAGATGTCCGCTTGCCCCCTTCTAACTCTATCATTACAGTACTGTGCAAGGGAGTGTGGGGTGTAGCAAGATGGCGGCGACGAAACGTCACTTCCTGACGATACAGCGGCCGCCGCCGGGTGTACCAAGATGGCCGCCGCTCCGGAGCTAGGCCGAAGCCGCGGCCTTTCCTATGGCCGAGGCCGCAGAGGATCGCGGGTGTGCTGATCCACGGAGGTTGACCCGAACGGATCACGGATCAGTGTCGATCCGTTGCACCCCTAATACTAGCACATTATAACACTGCACTGCAGGAGGAAAATATTTTTCTTTACAGAGTTTACTACCGCTTGAAGAGCTTTCAGTGCACATTAGTGACGTAAAGAATATCACTGTAATATCTTTTGTGTTCCTTTTTAGGATGAAATCTTTGACATGGTTAAACCAAAGGATCCTTTACATATTACTCTTCAGGATCTCATCCAGAGCAGCCAAGGAGATACCGTGTGTAGTATTCTCATTGATCTGAATGGCTTCTGGACCTATGAAAACCGTGAGGTGCTGGTAGCTGCTGATGGAGAGAGCCCTGCAGACATTGATGATACATAATAAACTATTGAAGGGGTATTTCTGTGACTTGGTTCACAGGTAACCTCCCTTGTCCTCATTGTCATATGGATGGAATGGTTTTAATGAACTTAAGGACTGGAAACAGAATGCAATTAAAGAATGGCATCAGCAATGTAATATTTCTTATATGAATCTATAAGGGACTTGTCAATTCACTGCTTATCTGTTTAGTCAAGGCTCCACTGCAATGCTTGCAGCTGCAGTCATTTTGACTACCAGGATGAGTACTAGTTCCAGGATAAGCACATGACTGTGTGTTTAAAGTAAGGTCGTCATCAGAAAAATACGAAGGGCGTCCTTTGATAACCTCTTGAAAATGCTAGTTGTCTGGCTGTGATGCTGGCTCTCTGGCTTCACTACTTTGGGGGGGAACCATGTGCCCAGACTCACACCTGTAAAATGCAGATCTCTGCAAGGGCACATAGAAAAACTGTGCCACTTTCACACCACAAAGCTGTTGTGATATGCAGTGTGGAGACATGCTGCATTTTTCCACAATGCATTGGATGGCACCAGAGGTTACCACAGAGCACTGGGCTGCTGTCTGGAGACCTGAATAGGAGTTTACATTTTCAATAAAGTTTAAAAAAAAAAATGTAAATGGTACATCACACCACTCCTACTGCCAACAAAACTGGCAGTAGCCCTCACGCTAAAACAGTGTTTTGATGTGTGGGCAATGTGAACTTGAGACCCTAACATGGAACAAACATGCATATCAGGAGAGTAATGAAACAGGAGGGTCCACATCACAGCCAGCCAACTAGCATTATCATGAGAGGTCTGTAATGACAGTCTATTTATTCTGATAACAGGTAAATGGATAGGTGCACATTACTAGTGCTGGACCGGATTCCAACCTGACGCAGGTTTTCCATGCTTACAGATCTGCTTTAATGAGGTTGTGCAGGAAAAAGTTAATTTCATTTCACTCACAAATGGGCTCAACCAATTACCTTCAATTGGAAGAACAAGAGACCTAAAGGTTGTCAGATGTTGGAGCTCTTATCTGAGTACTGCTTGGACCAAGAAGAAAGGGGGTTGACCCCATAATGATTGTTCTGACAAGTTAACTGTTCTTTAAAAAAAAAAAAAAAAAAAATCACTGACTGTACTCAACTGTGTTGTTGCAAGTGCTCTAATATGGCTACAATCCCCATAAGCCCTTATCTGAAGTCCGCAGTGCTGAGGCAGGATGGTATCTTTTCCAATTAAAAAGTCAACCATGAAATTGTAATTGCACTATTCACCAAAGGCTTTACTAAATAAAGTGTTCAGTGTCTGTTTTCTACAGTTATAGACTATTGGAGTGTATGGCTTTGTGAAATGGTATGCACAGAAAACATTTTATTTGGATTTTCACTTATGCACTCAACATGAGATAACATTTTATATTCGTTCCATGTTTCCATTCACACAGTAGCTGCTATGTAATGTAAGGAGGGGGCTGTGGAGTTAACCACTTTCATTACAGGCCAATTCTGGCATTCCTCTCCTACATGTAAAAATTACTCAGAACCACCAAACATTATAATTTTTTAGCAGAGACCTTATGTCACACGGTGTTTGTGCAGCAATTTAAACAAACACTATTTACCCCAATTTTTTTGTATATAGATACCTAACATGTCACACTTTTAAAATTGCTCACACTCGTGGAATGGTGCCAAACTTTGGTACTTAAAAATTGTGCTAGAAGTATTGGTCTCCCTGTAACGTGGTGCCTCACATGTGTGGTTTGAATGCCATTTACCTATGCTGGCGTGATCTTTTGTATGCTTTTGCTTCTGCGTGTAAGTACAAGGGAGTGAAGGCCCTTTTTTTTTTTTTTTTTTTTTTTTTTTTTTACAATCTCCCTTGTAAACATCCTTTGTAATAGGAATAGGGCATGACAGGTCCTCTTTACGGAGTGATCTGGGGTCTATAAGTCACCACATCTCTCCTCTATGCTGAAAAGCATGATATCAAAAAAATGAATCGATCTCAAGCTTTCCAGCCCAAAAAAAAAAAGCAGTGTTCACATCTGCAGAAAGTGACCTCATGGCGTTGCTTCCTGCCTCCGAGGGTCATAGATCTGGCCGGGGACCATCTGGTCCATGGCCAGCTCTATGGTGAACCGCCGACAGATTCATGCTCCGGCTCCCTGATCGCACGAGCAAGCCTGGAGAAGCACCGGAGAGCAAAAAGATGTGCATTTATTTATTTTTTTTTCTTAAAAGGGTGAACTTGGCCTTAAATATTTACCATAATTAACCCTGTTTAAAACTCATAATGAAAAACTGCCAGCACAGTACAAACTAAATTTCAATCACTGCCTGTCCTAATAATGAGTGAAAGATCAAGGCTTGGATTCTGCATTGTATGTTAATGAGGGGAACTCGGTCTGTCCCTACTTTGTCCCTCTGAAATTGTTCAAAACAACTTGTCTTCCCGTGTGTAGCCCTGCTCCAAAGAAACAAACTAGAAATGTAAGAAACTGTTTTTTTTTTATCTTTTAAGATTATTTTGTTACCATTTGCACAGCATAATTAAATAAACATATATGGGGGGGAGGGGGGTTCAAATATGGCTGCAAAACTTTCTTTTTTACTTTTGGAAGGGACCCCTGTTGATTGCTTTTTTTATTTTTTGCCACCTGTGCCCCATTGGCAAGTTTTCCCTTCATTTCCTTTCCATAGCCAAAACAAAAAGTGAGAGGAAATCCCTACAAAATTAAGGGAATTCCTTGGGGCCCCAGGTCACCAGAACTAGTGTCCCCATTGGAAGATTTCCTCTCTGTTACTTTTCTGGGGACAACCCAAAATTTGGGATTTCCTTTTACTTTTAATGGTAAACAGGACAAACAGAGGGTGAATCACCATAATGGGCACAAACAGTAATAAAAACTGACAGGTAATCCAATCCCTCTCCACTCCATCCAAAACTAAAGAAAAAGGTATACTTTAAATCATATATAGTAAAAGGAGAACTCCAGGCAGAACAAAATTACAGTAAACATATATAATAGTGTTTAGTCTTAGATTAGATCAGTTTCTTGCAGTATTTAGTATATTCCACAATTCATAAAACCAGCTTGCATACTTCCCCAGTTTGTTAAATAAATGTAAACCCAATCACTAAAATCTCATATATAATCAACAGGTTAATACAATTTCAAAATACATTTTCAGTCTCTTTAACCACTTTACTACCGCCCCCATATATATACACGTCACGGTAGGGTAGCTGTTATACCTTGATCATAGGTGAGGCTACAACGATGATCTCCATATAATCTATTGGGGCAGGTGATTCTGTTTGTCGGTCCTGCATGAATATGTAAACGGTGATCGCACCACACGTCACCACAAATGTCAGAGCGAAAGCATAATTCTAGCACCTGACCTCCTGTGTAAATCTAAACTGGTAACTTGCAAAGGCTCTTAAAGCGTCGCCTATGGATAATTTACAGTACCGTAGTTTGTCGCCATTCCTTGATATTGTGTAATTCTAAAGTGTGACATGTTATCTATTTACTCATTACTTCATTGTGTATTTTTTCCCAAAAAAAATTGTGTTTGAAAAACCTCTGCGTAAATACTGTGTGAAATAAAACATTGCAACACCCATCATTTTATTTTCTGGGGCCTTTGCTTAAAAAAAAAAAATAATAATGTTTGGGGGTTCTAAGTAATTTTCTATAAAAAAAAAAAAAAAAGTAGATTTTTACATCTGTGTGAGAAGTGTTAGAATTGGCCCGCTATTAAAGTGGCTAAATCTGTAGCTTCAGTAAAATAATACCTGCTGATAGGGTAGGTGGTTGTTAAAGCTGAACTTCAGGGAAAGGAAAAATGCTTCTTTGAAGTGGGGCTTGCCTAGCACTGTACGGGTTAAAAGCTCAATTAGGTCTAGTGGGGAGGGGGTGCAAAACACACTTTCATGATCTTCCAGGCTGATCCCTGGATCAATCAAGATTGATCCCCGCAGCCTCTTTTACCCTATGCCAGGGATGGCAAACTTTTTTGAGCACGAGTGCCCAAACTGAAATAAATAAGTTGGTTTTGTGTTGCAAAGTGCCAACACGGCAATTTGTGAAAGAGAGGGGTTGAGTGAGAGATGGGAGGGGGGCTGAGAGAGAGAGGGGGATGTGAGAGAGAGGGTACAGAGAGAAAGGAATGTGAGAGGGAAGGGGGGACAAAGAGGGAGGGGGGCTGAGAAAGGGGGAGGCAGATGCTGAGAGAGAAGGAGGACAGAGAGTGGGGGAACAGAGAAAGGGGTGTGAGAGGGAATGGGACAGAGGGGGGAGACTGAAAAAGAGGGGGGCTGAGAGGAGAGAGAGACCTCTAGCTCTGTCCTATTCTGCAGTCCCTGCTCTGCCTGCCAGTCTTTGTCTGCATGTAGTCAGTGTATAATTGTGCCCGATACCTGTCTCCGTCCTTGATCCGGGAGAGCTCTCTGCTCTGTTCCATCCAGCGGCTCCCACCTGTCCTCGTCTTCCGAGCCCACAGTCAACCTGTTCTCCGGACCTCACTGTTGAAGAGGAGGTTTGATTAGTCCAGGCTCCGGAAGGCACCAGGGATGCTGCTGGAAAAAGGTGTAGGCGTGGCACTGTTTCTCCTATGGTCTAGTCAAAGATGTATAGGAAAATACTGAGGATTAGGACCTGGTGGTGTACCTCAATAAAGGTGGGAATAGAATGATAATGGCCTAATATATATATGCAAAACTTTGAATAGATATGACGATCTGCCATATACCAATTGGTGCAATAATGTGTTATACTCCCTCTGGTATGAAGACCATAACTTGTCCTACTCAAATAAAAAGTGTCACCCCCTCTGCCCAAAATTGCAGGGTATATAAAGTAAGTGCTAAACTGCAAATAAATGAGGCTGGCCACCGTGTTATACCCTCTGGTATAAAACCACCTATCTGTGCAGTAAACTAAAATGATAAAGAATAGAAACTCTCCATTCTCTGTGATAAAATTGACCCTCTGTATCAAGACCAGAAGCAAAAAACATACATGAAATGAAAAAAATGATATATGTAAAACCACCAACTTGTGTGTTACACCCTCTGGGGTGTATAGACCAAACCTATTCTGTGCAGTAAACAAGGATTATAAAAAAGTGAGAGTTCTCTATTTTCCAGGTTATCAATGTGGTTACCCTCTGTATCAAAACCCAGAAGCAAGAAAACAGATATATAAAAAAATGTGAATACAAATTGAGTTGATATAAATTTAAATGTGCTTCTCTGTGTTTCACCACAGTAACAGCCCAAAAACAAAATAATACTGTACTTCAACCGATAATTCAATGGCAATACTTCAACCAATAATACAGTGGCAATCAGTCCATTCAATGAATAAAGTGACTTGTGCTCAGAAAACAGTGACCAATGGCAATCATTCCATTCAGTAAATAAAGTGACTTGTGCTTAGAACGCAGTGTACAGTGCTTCATCAAATATTGGTGCCGATTATCTTTTCAAGTGACAGCAGTGCCAGGTGATATTATTATTGGTTGAAGTATTGCATTATTGCCATTGAATTATTGGTTGAAGTACAATATTTTGTTTTTGGGCTGTTACTGTGTTATACTCCACCAGGGGATGTAGCACTAAAGGCTGTATTGCACCAAATGGTATATGGCAGATCGTTATATCTATTCAAAGTTTTGCATATATATATATATATATATATATATATATATATATATATATATAAATAAATAAATAAATTAGGCCATTATCATTCTATTCCCTCCTTTATTTATTGAGGTACACCACTAGGTCCTAATCCTCAGTATTTTCCTATACATCTTTGACTAGACCATAGGAGAAACAGCGCCACACCTACACCTTTTTCCAACATATTTCTTGCTCCACTTAGGTGGCAGTTATTTGTAGAGGCAGCAGATTTCTCTTTTGGAACACTAAGGCATTAATTTTCCTATTCTATTTTATATCCTATTCTATCTTATTGTCAATTGTGTTTGTGGATTCAGTAGCGCAGTCCCACCTAACGTTTTCCTTTGCCAGGGATGCTGCGCCCACTGACCCCCCCTTCGGCCCTCAAGCAAGCGGTGAAGCTCTTCTCTCCCTCCTGTGCTGTCACGCCTGTAGCCTTCCGTGTGGAGGCTGCAGGGTTGCCCACTCACTCATGCAGTTTCCTGCACCTTGCTCCCGCAATCTCTCCACCGCGAACCTGGACCCTCTCGCATGCCCAAAGAGATGGCTCTGCATGCCAGCTGTGGCACGCATGTCATAGGTTCACTGCCCTATGCTCTGGTGTCTTGCTGGTCTTTCCACATAGCCCTGCATTGGATGTGAGGATGCTGAAGGACAGCATTGCTAAAGCGTAGGAGAGAAGAGGAGGACCAGATAAGTAAAACTGCTAGTCCTGGTCCCATAGACCTAAATAAGCATGTAATCCTTGCAGTGCAGGGGCAGCCCTGCTGTAAGGGAGGACTTTTCCTTTCCCCAGAGATGGGCTTCAAGTCACTTTCTGTTAGAGGATGACAGCACTCTGTCTCCCATTGCTCTGCTGCACTGTTACATGCACTTATGGCAGAAATTCTATGTGGCCATTCCAAGGATCGGTGCACAAGCATGTCCAGGTTGTCTCCATAAAAGAACTGAGAGCCTGAGCAATGAAATGCAGCCACTGCTGAAGTAAACACATCTAGACAGGAACTGGCTACAGGAGATCAGCAACACTAAAATAAAAAAAACAAACACACCATTCTTTGTTACAATGTTTTAGCAACTAAAATGTTATCCAGTTGGTGTTTACATTTTCTTAAAAAAAAAGAAAAAATATTTTACAGGATTAATCTTCCATTAAAGAGTCTTTATTTTGAAATAAGTTTTACATGTTTACTGTACATGAAAAAAAAAAAACAGTTCTCTTTACAGCAAAATATAATCCCAAAAAAGGAGTTTCTCTTTAGTTTGTAGTCAATATATAAATTATAAGGGAAATAGAAGACATGCCAATCAGAATTTGCATCTCATCTCTTTCTAGTGCTGCTTAGAAAAATCCAGGCAAATATCTGATTAGCAAATACAGGACAGACTAATAACATGAAGAATTACGTGATTAGCATCAGAAAAGGTTGGTCAAATTGTATTTATGGCCTCATGCATGTCATTTCTGAAACGGAGCTCCAGTCCAATCATCCTTTTTTTTTTTTTTTAAATAAAGCTTTGGATAGATTGGGTAAAGGTAAGAACTCTTTTCAGGTTGTTGTTTTGTACTTTCTGGTTCACCATGGAAGAGATTTTTCCACACTTCCTGTTCTAATAGTGGAAAAAGCAGCTTTGACAGGCGTCCTCCCTGAGACATTTTCCCTGGACTCTTGCTCTAATAACTGTGAAAATGTAGTATTTGCAAGAGTCACTAAGACAGAAAGTAAGAGTACACATCCCCAACAGGGACACAGATGGTGAAAAAAAAAAAAAAATCTAGAAGGGTTTTTAACCCCTCCCCAATTTTTGTCAGGAGTCTGATCTTCGAGTGCCAATAAGACCATCGGCCTATAGCAGACAAACTGTCAACTTTTATTTTGATACAGAGGAAATCCATCCCCTCTACAGTTTAGCATCCCATTAACCACTTCCTGCCCATAGGATGTATCCGTCCATCTTTGGATAGGAAGGGTGATATCTCGGTCTTTGCTACAGCAATGAGCCAAGGTATATATTTTATATATATTTATAATTTTTTTTAGGGCTAATGATACTGTATAAAGTAAAAGTAATCCAAGCAGGCAGCTGTAGGGGGCTCTCCTGTCTGATCAGGGAGCCCAGTAAGGTGGCACGCAGCAGAATCTGCTTCCTGGGACACAGTGAGAGGAACAAATGTTCTTCCCACTGTGTGACGCAAGAAAACCAGGATTTCCTCACTTCCGGTTTCTGTCTCAAGTAAACAAGCCGTTACTGGCTTGTGAAAGCATCTGATCAAACCAATCTCAGTTTAAATCAGATGTTTTAGAGGCCAGAGGAGAGATATGGGGTCTAGTAAACCCCAGATCTCTACATAAAAAAAGACCCGTTGTGGCTCATGCTATCACATGGGATGTTGTTCATCCCTTGGGATGTGATGAAAGAGAAAAAATAAATGTGATAGTGGAAAAAAAAGTATATATTTTAAAGCACCCAGTGCTCATGCGCAAGTGTGACTGTGCGTATCTGTCCCGCACGCACATGTTAAGGGTGATCAGACCACAGGTGAGGTATCACCACAAGAGCGATACCTCTAGCACCAGACCTCCTGTGTAACTCTAAACTTGTAACCTGTAAAGGCTTTTAAAGAGTCACCTATGGAGATTTTTAGGTACCGTAGTTTGACACCATTCAACGGGCGAGATGTTTGGTATTTATTTACTTGGCATAACATCATCTGTTATATTTCTACCAAACAATATTGTGTTTTTGTGCATTAAAATTCTTTAAAGTGCGCTTTTGAAAAACTGCTGCGCAAATATCGTGGGGCATAAAAATATCCAACACCCACCATTTTATTCTCTAGGGCCTTTACTTAAAAAACCCAAACATTATATATTTAAGCAGTTTTCTAGCAAGAAATAATGCAGATTTTTACATGTAGGAGAATTCAGAATTGGCCCAAACTGGAACTGGTTAAACAGAACAAAACTAAAATGTTAAAAGAGAAGTATGGGTTTGGGTTTTTTTCCTCCATTATACTTACCTAGGTGGATGCAGCATCGGTTCCCCGACACCTCTACATTGAGAACCGAGCGATCAAACATCGCCGATGGCTCGGTTCTCACAGCTCCCTGAGCAGAGAGCTGCTGACTGTCAGTCAGCAGCTCTCCGCTCTGCTCCTCCACGCTCACTGGAGCGCTAAGCTGTGGAGGGGCGGGGGGCGGCCGTCTCAGGCTCTCAGCGGCTCGCTGAGACGGGTTTCAGTCCAGGCACCTGGCGGATCCAGACTTTATTGTCGCAATGACGCGGTGCCTGGACTTATATCGGTGACGTGGTCACAGGAGTGCAAAACCAACTGCACTCCTGTGACCCATAGGAGAAGCTCAGCCAAATGAGCTTTGGCTGGACTTCTCCTTTAAAGTACAGCTAAAGCCAATACTTTTATATCCATTTTGGAGGAAGGGAGGGTTAGAACCCTATTTTTTTTTTTCCATCTGTGTCTCTTCAGGGAGATTTCCATTCACTTCCTGTCCTGTAGACTCAACAGAAAATGAGAGGATGTCTTGCTAATGTAGGGGAAATTCCCTCTTAGATGTCATGGGAACAAGTGTCTCCATTGAGTTTTTCCCATCTATTCCTGTTCTGATGGCAAAATGTATTTTTTATTTACTTTAATTTTCATTCCTGGTGATCAGAACAAACAGAAAAGGTGACTCTAATAAAATACAGATAGGAATTAAAACCAGAGTGGTTCTAATCCCTGACCACTCTTTTCGAATTGTCATTAATTATACCTTAATCTCACACAATGACAAGTAAAGCAAAAGATGTCCCAATATATAAACCGCTTACAATAACAGTGCAAAGAGCAACAGCGCATTAAGTGTAGTCTAACTACAAAATTCTTTTTTTGGGGTTTCAGCACATCACTGCCTCTTACACCATGCTGACACATACTCTTAAGTGATTTTCTTCATACATGAGTTTGTATGGGGCTGTGTGTGTACATATAACTTTTATACAAATATTACATATTTATAAACCCTGATCATAGTACAGTTTACTAAAATATACAAGAAATATGGTAATATAATATTTCCTTAACTTATGAAGAGACAAGTTTGGTAAACTTCAGACACAAAAGTCACATATACATGCAGGTACTTCAGGGATTACAAATATAGGGAGGTGACATTACAGCTTCAGCCCAAATGTGAGACACCAGAGGAAGTTACAATTCTACCAAACATGTGAACACGAGTCTCCCTGGGTAGTGGGTATTCAGAGTTAAGAAGTTATTAAATGTGAAGAAAATTTGTAGTTTGAGCATTTAATGACATGCAGCAGACATTTTCAAATAATATTACAACAATCAAAATAAGCCTTTCAATTTCCAAAGATTGGATCATTAAAAAGGAGAAAGTATGGGGTTAATAAAAAATACATAGTCCCCTCCATGCAGCAGCATGCAAGTGACAATGCAGCTGGCCATACACTAATGAGCGTCATTTAAGAGCCCTTGCACACTGGGGCGGGGGCGGCGTCAGGGGTAAAACCCCGCTATTATTAGCGGCGTTTTACAGTCGGTATGCAGCCGCTAGCGGGGCGGTTTTACCCCCCGCTAACGGCCGAGAAAGGGTTAAATACCACTGCAAAGCCGACGGTATAGCCGCGCCGTCCCATTGATTTCAATGGGCAGGAGCGGTAAAGGAGCGGTATACACACCGCTCCCTCACTGCTCCGAAGATGCTGCTGGCAGGACTTTTTTTACCGTCCTGCCAGCGCATCGCTCCAGTGTGCAAGCCCTCGGGGCTTTCACACTGGAATGAAAGCAGCGGCACTTTCGGGGCGGTTTGCAGGCGCTATTATTAGCGCAATAGCGCCTGCAAACCGCCCCAGTGTGCAAGGGCTCTAAAAGTACTTCAAAATGTAATTTGCTATTACCATTTGATTTTGAAATGAATGAATATTACCAAGTAAAAACCACATTGCCATCCTGCTCCATTTTTTTTTTTTTTTTTACTCACAGCAGTCAAAAGTCAATGTCGTTTTGACCCCACTAATAATTAGAAAATTGCATTTTTTTTGTTTTAAGAACATTAGTTTAAGAACAACAAAATTCTACTACTGTATGGACAGCTCAAGACATAGATCCGAGCATTCACCTGACCGCTGATCAGTCAGTTCTTGATCTGCTCGCAGTGGAGAACAGTGACCATCAGTCATTCTCCCCCCACCCTACTGTGGTTGTGACCCATAAAGATGTATAGCCAAAATAAAGCTTTGACCATACTTTTTTGTAACCATCGATTTACAACGAATGGTGTTCAGTATACTATTAACATTAATATCTACATAAAAATTATTTATGCCATGTCTATCAATGTGTTTCTTGCAACACAAAGTCCACTTCTCAAGGATGCATATGCAGATTAGAAAAGTATCTCCTCACATGGATCAATTCCATATATCCATATGCAAACCATCATAGAGAATTATAGCATGCTGGGACTGAGTGGTGGTTACTGCAGGTATTCCCATGTGTAGGGCATTACCTACACCTCTGGATGTCCCTCCTGATGTCCTATGTTCTCCAGTTTGGTGCAACATCTGCAATACGGGGGTCTTTCATTTATGTGCTTTTATGATTCACTGTAATGGTTCACAGTATGTATATATCGAATTGATCCATGTAAGGAGATATTTTTTCCAATCTGCATTAAGCCTTAAGAAGGGAGGACTTTTTTCTAGAAAATATGTTTGGATGGACGTAGCATTAAAACTGCATATGTAGATAACATATTGTGAATCTATGCATAACGAGTTTATCTTTACAAGTTGAGAGGCTTCTAATTTTTATCAACTATTAAATAAAGCAATAAATAGATTTTCAAAGTTCTGCTGTCTGTAATTACTGGATGCCACTAAATGCCCAAGGGATATGACATGCAGTAACATATGAACTTTCCTTGACCCCCATTTATCCCTTTTCTGCTAGTGAATTTAATGTTATTACACAGTACTGTGGTACAAAATGGGACTCGAGTCATATTAGAAAGGCACCATGATGATTTTGGTAGGTGAAAGCTTTCCTGTTAGTGATCCCAGTTCCTATCCCCTTCCTATTAAGTAGGGACAGCAGACAGTTCCTGCTTCTGTGCAAGATTCACAGAGTCCTCTCCTTCCATCACAAAACTAATGTTCACAAAAGAGGCGGCAGCCTCTGGCTGCTGTGTCTGAGCATTGTTTTCGCTTGGCTGCTGGCTGCGCTGCTCTTGGAACTGTTTCTCAGCCCGCTCTGACATTTCGTTGTCTTCCTCCTCCTCTTCCACCTACACACAAGAGAAAGAAAAAAAGAGTCCATTATTGGAAAGTTAGCCACATTATTACTATGTTCACTGTTTCGCCATTTCCTAAAGCCCAACTCCTGCTTAAGACTGTTTGGAATTTAACCGGTTAGTGACCGCCCACCGTAGATATACTGTGGCTGGCAGGCCGGCCGCTCTGTGCCAGATCACATACTTAGTACATGATCTAACACTTCCAGGTCTGAGCGCGCTCACATATACCGCTGGCGACCCCCTCCGATTGGACACAGCGGAAATATATATATATATATATATATATCTATCTCTATATCTATCACACACACAAATACGGTATATAGGGAGCTGTTCTGGTAGGTCTTTCCTGACATTTTCTTAGTCGCATCTTACAGTAAAAGCCATGGACCACAAAGAGCTTCCAAAGCATCAGAGGGATCTCATTGTTAAAAGGTAACAGTCAGGAAAAGGGTAGAAAAGAATTTCCAAGGCGTTAGATATACCATGGAACACAGTGAAGACAGTCATCAAGTGAAGAAAATATGGCACAACAGTGACATTACAAAGAACTGGACGTCTCTCCAAAATTGATGAAAAGATGAGAAGAAAACTGGTCAGGGAAGCTGTCAAGAGGCCTACAGCAACATTAAAGGAGCTGCAGGAACATCTGGCAAGTACTGGCTGTGTGGTACATGTGACAACAATCTCCCGTATTCTTCAGATGTCTGGGCTATGGGGTAGAGTGGCAACACATAGGCCTTTTCTTAGGAAGAAAAACATCCAGGCCTGGCTAAATTTTGCAAAAACACATCTGAAGTATCCCAAAAACGTGGAAAAATGTGTTATGGTCTGATAAAACCCAAGGTTGAACTTTTTGGCGATAGTTCCAAAAGATGTTTGGCTCAAAAACAACACTGCACATCACCAAAAAAACACACCATACCCACAGTGAAGCATGGTGGTGGCAGCATCATGCTTTGGGGCTGTTTTTCTTCAGCTGAAAGAGGGGCCTTAGTCAAGGTAGAGGGGATTCTGAACAGTTCCAAATACCAGTCAATATTGGCACAAAATCTTCAGGCTTCTGCTAGAAAGCTGAACATTAACATCTTTCAGCATGACAACAACCCAAAGCATACATCCAAATCAAAGGAATGGCTTCACCAGAAGAAGATTAAAGTTTTGGAATGGCCCAGCCAGGGCCCAGACCTGAATCCAATTGAAAATCTGTGGGGTGATCTGAAGAGGGCTGCGCACAGGAGATGCCCTCGCAATCTGACAGATTTGGAGTGCTTCTGCAAAGAAGAGTGGGCAAATATTGCCAATTCAAGATGTGCCATGCTGATAGACTCATACCCAAAAAGACTGAGTGCTGTAATAAAATCAAAAGGTGCTTCAACAAAGTATTAGTTTAAGGGTGTGCACACATATGCAACCATGATATTTTAGTTTTTTATTTTTTACTTCCCGCCACCTAAAAGATTTCAGTTTGTTGTTCAACTGAGTTGTACAGTTTATAGGTCACATTAAAAAAGGTGGAAAAAGTTCTGTAATTTAATCACACATACACACACACACACACACACACACACACACACTAGTTTGTAGACACTATAACTTTTGTGCAAAACAAACAATCAATATACATGTATTTATTTATTTTTTACCAAAAATAGCAGAATACAGATTGGCCTAAAATTAATGAAGAAGTTTGATTCTTTACATTTTTTTTTTTTATTGGTAATGTTTTATAGCAGAAAGTAAAAAATATTGTTTTTTTTTTTTTAAATTGTCAGTCTTCTTTTGTTTATAGCACAAAAAAAAAAAAAAAAAAAAAAAACAACACACAGAGGTGATCGAATACCACCAAAAGAAAGCTCTAAGTTTTAATTGGGTACAGTGTCGCACGACAGTGCAATTGTCAGTTAAAGTAACGCAGTGCCACATCGCAAAAAATGGCCTGGTCATGAAGGGGGTTAAATCTTCCAGAGCTGAAGTGGTTAATTGACTGACTCCACTACAGATTTCTTTACACTCTACACCCATGTGACACCAAGACAAGGTCCTAGGGGGACAGGTGTCACCATAGAGGTAGAGACATCATCAAAACATCAGTTTCTACCATTTCTCTACTACAAAAATATTTTGCTGCAGTCTCTGTAACTGGATATTTCTCCACGCTTCCTATTCCTGTAACAAACACACTGCAATAGGAAAATACAGTTCTAACCTACTTTGTTTAACAGCTCTAGCTCTGGTTCAGCAGTTAGACTGTCAGACCTTTACAGAGAGACCTCTTTTTCCACACAGAAAGCAAGAGTTCTTCTCTGCAGCATGTCTGCTTTCTAAAGAAATAAAATTCTAAGACTGCACACCTTTTGCTTTGATGCATCTGACATGTCCAGTATCTCACAAAAGTGAGTACACCCCCCACATTTTTGTAAATATTTTATTATATCTTTTCATTTGACAACACTGAAGAAATGACACTTCGCTACAATTTAAAGTAGTGAGTGTACAGCTTGTATAACAGTGTAAATTTGCTGTCCCCTCAAAATAACTCAACACAGCCATTAATGTCTAAACCGCTGGCAACAAAAGTGAGTACACCCCTAAGTGAAAATGTCAAAATTGGGCCAAATTAGCCATTTTCCCTCCCCGGTGTCATGTGACTCGTTAGTGTTACAAGGTCTCAGGTGTGAATGGGGAGCAGGTGTGTTAAATTTGGTGTTATCGCTCTCACTCTCTCATACTGGTCACTGGAAGTTCAACATGGCACCTCATGGCAAAAAACGCTCTGAGGATCTGAAATAAAGAATTGTTGCTCTACATAAAGATGGCCTAGGCTATAAGAAGATTGCCGAGACCCTGAAACTGAGCTGCAGCACGATGGCCAAGACCATAGAGCGGTTTAACAGGACAGGTTCCACTCAGAACAGGCCTTGCAATGGTCGACCAAAGAAGTTAAGTGCATGTGCTCAGCCTCATATCCACAGGTTGTCTTTGGGAAATAGACGTATAAGTGCTGCCAGCATTGCTGCAGAGGTTGAAGGGGTGGGTGGTCAGCCTGTCAGTGCTCAGACCATACGCCGCACACTGCATCAAATTGGTCTGCATGGCTGTCGTCCCAGAAGGAAGCCTCTTCTAAAGACGATGCACAAGAAAACAGTTTGCTGAAGACAAGCAGACTAAGGACATGGATTACTTGAACCATGTCATGTGGTCTGATGAGACCAAAATAAAAATTTGGTTCAGATGGTATCAAGCGTATGTGGAAGCAGCCAGGTGAGAAGTACAAAGACAAGTGTGTCTTGCCTACAGTCAAGCATGGTGGTGGAAGTGTCATGGTCTGGGGTTGCATGAGTGCTGCCGGCACTGGGGAGCTACAGTTTATTGAGGGAACCATGATTGCCAACATGTACTGTGACATACTGAAGCAGAGCATGATCCCCTCCCTTCAGAGACTGGGCCGCAGGGCAGTATTACAACATGATAACGACCCCGAACAAACCTCCAAGATTACCACTGGCTTGCTAAAGAAGCTGAGGGTAAAAAGGTAATTGACTGGCCAAGCATGTCTCCAGACCTAAACCCTATTGAAAATCTGTGGGGCTTCCTCAAAAAGGAAGGTGGAGGAGCGCAAGGTCTCTAACTTCCACCAGCTCCATGATGTCGTCATGGAGGAGTGGAAGAGGACTCCAGTGGCAACCTGTGAAGCTCTGGTGAACTCCATGCCCAAGAGGGTTAAGGCAGTGCTGTAAAATAATGGTGGCCACACAAAATATTGACACTTTGGGCCCAATTTGGACATTTTCACTTAGGGGTGTACTCACTTTTATTGCTAGCGGTTTAGACATTAATGGCTGTGTGTTGAGTTATTTTGAGTGGACAGCAAATTTACACTGTTATACAAGCTGTACACTCACTACTTTACATTGTAGCAAAGTGTCATTTCTTCAGTGTTGTCACATGAAAAGATATAATAAAATATTTACAAAAATGTGAGGGGTGTACTCACTTTTTTTTGTGAGATATATATATATATATATATACATATACACATTATATATATATATATATATATATATATATATATATATATATATATATATATATATATATATATATATATATATATATATATATATATATATCTATATATATATATATCTCTATCTATCTATATATATCTCTATATAGGCGTATAACACATTTTTCCCTTAAAATCAGGGGAAAATCGTGGGTGCGTGTTATACGCCGATCCCCGCTGATTGTGAGCGGAGAGGAGCGAGTGCCGCCAACATACACAAAGCCGAGTGTACTCGGCTAGGCTCGGCTCGGCTCACAGTCACACCCAGTCCCGCCATTGGACCTGTGTTATGTCCATCATAGGGGCGGGACTGGGCAGGACTGCGAGAGGAGTACACTCGGCTTTGTGTATGTCGGCGGCGCTCGCTCCTCTCTGCTCACATTCAGCGGAGATCAGCGCCAGTTTTAAATAATCAGCCTGAAATGAGGCTGGGCAAGGCTGCAGAAGGACACTGATAAGGCTGCATCGATGGGCATTTAAATGTAAGTTTTTTTTTTCCTTAAACTTCCCTCCTAAAAGTTTTTTCCCGTAAAATTCCCTCATAAACTTGGGGTGTTATACACCGAATATCTGACTCTAGAGCAACATACTTGAGGCGCTGGGAACTTTTAAACTTGCAGGTGCCTCAGCTGGAGGAAGACTCCAGATGAGCTCAATAGTTATGGTGAGGTGGCTTCCCTCGATGGGAACCCAACTCAAACCCCAGAAATACAGAAAAGGAGTGTCAGACAAAAATTAGATAAGGATCAAAGAATTATTGATTGCAAAAAAAAAAAAAAAAACCAAACACACACACACACACACACACACACCAAAAAAACAGCCAAGGTGTGTTAGAGCAACACCACCAACTGTCTGCCATGGATAGCTCTGCTTTCCTTTAGCTTTTATAAAGTCATGTACTATTTGTGCCATATTTGACTCTGTTCTGGTTGTGTAGGAGATAGCTATGCCATATTGCAACTCACTGTGTCAGCACGCCTCTAATTTTGTGTTTCCTAGGGAGAACATCTACACAGTGGCTTTAGGTGAACCACAGAGCTGATAATGTGCTGCTGACCACTGGGACCAGGTTTACAGGATAAGAATTGCTAAGCAATCTAAGAAACTACCGACCCGTGTCCCATTTCCAGGCTAATTCAGCTCCTGCCAAGTTGATAGTCATGCCATTATTTGCCACCAGGACAAAACTACTTAACCCTTTTATACAAGGTGTGCTTCCATTCTTGCTTTAAGGAAGTATACAAAACAGAAACAGCACATATTCAGTACCTGGAATTACTGTAGATGTCAAGAGACTGACATGGCAAGCATGTAAAAGGAGCCACATGTCCCATCTCAGCCAAATGCTAAGGACTACTGATTTACAACTAGGTAGTGAGAGCATACATACCTCTTTCTGCATTCTGTAGTATTCATCAATTGCATACTGGTACTTGGGTGTACTGACTCCTAACACTGAGGCAATTTTCTCTCCTAGAAAGTCGCAAACTGAGGGAATAAAAAAAAAATTGAAATTTCATATGTACCAATGTCTAGAAAATATAAAGAGATTGTATACTTATCAATGTCTATAAAGATACAGAATCTGCATTAATGTACATACATTAGAACAAAGTGTTACATTATTCTAGTTCTGTCCTGGATTGACCCATTAATGTCCTTTAGGCTCAAGCAAATTTTACATAAAGCTTCTACCTCTTTATAGGATCAGGTGCCATTAGACATATCTATACATTATATGATCCATGTTCAGCTTTGCACTTCTTACATTGGAAGAAATAAGCAAACCATTTTTAAAAGTCTATTTGTCAATGTTAATACAGACTGCTTTCCTGGTTCACATACTGTTGCTTCTAAGACAATGGGCACTGGTCACATTATTGCAGTCAAAAGAGCGGAGAAATGGAAAACTGAGGCAGTACTGGTTAATCACATCAGCTCCACCTGAATACTGACTGTCCTATTTGTATGAGATGATTTAATGCTCCAGCATTTGGATACATGACTAACACTGGAGGGGCCAGAGGCTTCTCCAGGAAAGGTAGATAGTGGACAGCATCTGTCAGCATGATGAATTGTAAGTGTGTTAGAATTCAGGCAAGCTGTTAATACACAGATAAGTAGATTTATAAGAATATATACTTTAACCACTTAAGGACCGAGCCTCTTTTTTTAGATGTGTTGTTTACAAGTTAAAAACTTTTTTTTTTTTTTTAATAGAAAATTACTTAGAACCCCCAAACATTACATTTTTTTTCTAACACCCTAGAGAATAAAATGGCGGTCGTTGCAATACTCTGTCACATCGTATTTGTGCAGCAGTCTTACAAGCGCACTTTTTTTTTTTTTTAAAAATACACTTTTTTGAATTAAAAAAATAAGACAACAGTAAAGTTAGCCCAATTTTTTTTATATTGTGAAAGATAATGTTACGCCAAGTAAATTGATACCAAACATGTCATGCTTCAAAATTGCGCCCGCTCGTGGAATGGCGACAAACTTTTACCCTTAAAAATCTCCATAGGCGACGTTTAAAAAAATTGTACAGGTTGCATGTTTTGAGTTACAGAGGAGGTCTAAGGCTATAATTATTGCTGTCGCTCTACTGATCGCGGCGATACCTCACATGTGTGGTTTGAACACAGTTTACATACGCGGGCACTACTCACGTATGCGTTCGCTTCTGCACTTTATTTATTTTATCTATTTTTCCACTTTGAAAAAAAATAAAACAAAAATTTTTATATATATATATATATATATATATATATATATATATATATATATATATATATATATATATATATATATATATATATATATATATATATATATATATATTTTTATTCCTATTACAAGGAATGTAAATATCCAGAAAAAAAAAGCATGACAGGTCCTCTTGAATATGTGATCTGGGGTCAAAGAGACCTCAGATCTCATATTTACACTAAAATGGAAAAAAAAAAAAAAAAAAGATTTAACCACTTCAGCCCCGGAAGGATTTACCCCCTTCCTGACCAGAGCACTTTTTACAATTTGGCACTGCGTCGCTTTAACTGCTAATTGCGTGGCCATGCAATGCAGTACCCAAATGAAATTTGCGTCCTTTTCTTCCCACAAATAGAGCTTTCTTTTGATGGTATTTGATCACCTCTGCCGGTTTTATTTTTTGCGCTATACACGGAAAAAGACCGAAAATTTTGAAAAAAAAATGATATTTTCTACTTTTTGTTCTAAAAAAAAATCCAATAAACTCAATTTTAGTCATACATTTAGGCCAAAATGTATTCGGCCACATGTCTTTGGTAAAAAAAATGTCAATAAGTGTATATTTATTGGTTTGCGCAAAAGTTATAGCGCCTACAAACTAGGGTACATGTTCTGGAATTTACACAGCCTTTAATTTATGACTGCCTATGTCGTTTCTTGAGGTGCTAAAATGGCAGGGCAGTACAAAACCCCCACAAGTGACCCCATTTTGGAAAGTAGACACCCCAAGAAAATTGCTGAGAGGCATGTTGAGCCCATTGAATATTCATTTTTTTTGTCCCAAGTGATTGAATAATGACAAAAAAAAAAAAAAATAATAATTACAAAAAGTTGTCACTAAATGATATATTGCTCACACATGCCATGGGCCTATGTGGAATTGCACCCCAAAATACATTTAGCTGCTTCTCCTGAGTATGGGGATACCACATGTGTGGGACTTTTTGGGAGCCTAGCCGCGTACGGGGCCCCGAAAACCAATCACTGCCTTCAGGATTTCTAAGGGCGTAAATTTTTTATTTCACTCCTCACTACCTATCACAGTTTTGAAGGCCATAAAATGCCCAGATGGCATAAAACCCCCCCAAATGACCCCATTTTGGAAAGTAGACACCCCAAGCTATTTGCTTTGAGGCGTGTTGAGTCCATGGAATATTTTATATTTTGACACAAGTTGCGGGAAAGTGACAAATTTTTTTTTTTTTTTTTTTGCACAAAGTTGTCACTAAATGATATATTGCTCACACAGGCCATGGGCATATGTGGAATTGCACCCCAAAATACATTTAGCTGCTTCTCCTGAGTATGGGGATACCACATGTGTGGGACTTTTTAGGAGCCTAGCCGCGTACAGGGCCCCGAAAACCAATCACCGCCTTCAGGATTTCTAAGGGTGTACATTTTTGATTTCACTCTTCACTGCCTATCAGTTTCGGAGGCCATGGAATGCCCAGGTGGCACAAACCCCCCCCAAATGACCCCATTTTGGAAAGTAGACACCCCAAGCTATTTGCTGAGAGGCATGGTGAGTATTTTGCAGCTCTCATTTGTTTTTGAAAATGAAGAAAGACAAGAAAAAAAATTTTTTTTTCTTCTTTTTTTAATTTTCAAAACTTTGTGACAAAAAGTGAGGTCTGCAAAATACTCACTATACCTCTCAGCAAATAGCTTGGGGTGTCTACTTTCCAAAATGGGGTCATTTGGGGTTTTTTTTTGCCACCTGGGCATTCCATGACCTCCGAAACTGTGATAGGCAGTGAAGAGTGAAATCAAAAATTTACCCCCTTAGAAAGCCTGAAGGCGGTGCTTGGTTTTCGGGGTCCCGTGCGCGGATAGGCTCCCAAAATGTCTCACACATGTGGTATCCCCGTACTCAGGAGAAGCAACAGAATGTATTTTGGGGTGTAATTTCACATATTCCCATGGCATGTTTGAGCAATATATCATTTAGTGACCACTTTGTGCAAAAAAAAAAAAAGAAATTGTCTCTTTCCCGCAACTTGTGTCACAATATAAAATATTCCATGGACTCGACATGCCTCTCAGCAAATAGCTTGGGGTGTCTACTTTCCAAAATGGGGTCATTTGGGGGGGTTTTGAACTGTCCTGGCATTTTATGCACAACATTTAGAAGCTTATGTCACACATCACCCACTCTTCTAACCACTTGAAGACAAAGCCCTTTCTGACACTTTGATTACATGAAAAAATTATTTTTTTTTGCAAGAAAATTACTTTGAACCCCCAAACATTATATATTTTTTTAAAGCAAATGCCCTACAGATTTAAATGGTGGGTGTTTCATTTTTTTTTTTCAAACAGTATTTGCGCAGCGATTTTTCAAACGCATTTTTTGGGGAAAAAAACACACTTTTTAAAATTTTAATGCATTAAAACACACTATATTGCCCAAATGTTTGATGAAATAAAAAAGATGATCTTAGGCCGAGTACATGGATACCAAACATGACATGCTTTAAAAAAATCCTTTAAAAGCCGTTACAGCTTTAGATTTACAGAGGAGGTCTACTGCTAAAATTACTGCCCTCGATCTGACCTTCGCGGTGATACCTCACATGCATGGTGCAATTGCTGTTTACATTTGACGCCAGACCGATGCTTGCGTTCGCCTTAGCGCGAGAGCAGGGGGGACAGGGGTGCTTTTTTTTTTTTTTTTTTTTTTTTTTCTTTATTATTTTTTTGCCTTTTTATCTTATTTTTAAACTGTTCCTTTCATAATTTATTTTTTAAATCATTTTTATTGTTATCTCAGGGAATGTAAATATCCCCTATGATAGCAATAGGTAGTGACAGGTACTCTTTTTTGAAAAAATTGGGGTCTATTAGACCCTAGATTTCTCCTCTGCCCTCAAAGCATCTGACCACACCAAGATCGGTGTGATAAAATGCTTTCCCAATTTCCCAATGGCACTGTTACATCCGACGAAATCTAAGTCATAAAATGCTCGTAGCTTCCGGTTTCTTAGGCCATAGAGATGTTTGGAGCCACTCTGGTCTCTGATCAGCTCTATGGTCAGCTGGCTGAATCACCGGCTGCATTCTCAGGTTCCCTGTTGAGACAGGAGAGCCAGAGAAAAACACGGAAGACGGTGGGGGGGGCATTCCCTCCCACTGCTTGTAAAAGCAGTCTAGAGGCTAATTAGCCGCTAGGATTGCTTTTACATGAAAGCCGACCGCTGGCTGAAAAGAATGATACCAAGATGATACCTAAACCTGCAGGCATCATTCTGGTATAACCACTCAAAGTCGTGAATGGTGTACCTGAAGACCAAAAAATGGTTAACAATAAAGCACAGTAAACGGTAAAGTATAAAAAAAATGCATACCTGAAAAGCAAACATGATAAAACATAATAACAATAAAACATTGCAGAATAGAATACAGTAAAAAAGAGCAGAACAATAGAGAGAGAGAGAACAATAAAACGACAACTATTTTTTTTTTATTTTATATTTTTGTTTGTGGTTTTTTTTTTTTTTTTTTTTTTTTTTTTTACACTTTTTTTTGTAACACTAACTTTTATAACTGTAACCGGTTCCAGGTTCGGGTCTCTCAAAATGCGATGGCATCTTGGGAGACCCTGTGAAAGTGTGCCTAGTCTGTGCAGTGCTGTACCCTACGCTAATACTCAACTAGTGTATGGTAGCGTTCAAAACATTCACCAATGCAAAGACCAGGATTGTCAGGACAGGAGGGACAATAATAGCGGGTGTCACGTCTATATCCGCGCTTGCTGCAGACACAACATCTTTTTTGGGGGGGTTCGTTGGGTAGGGGTACTCGGGAGGACATAAAGAAAATGCCTCTCGTGCAGCTGACTGCATTTGGTTGGGGATGTGAATGGGGGAAGTAAGGGCGCTGCAGAAGTGGTGGGTTCCCAATTATTAGGATTGGCGAATGCAGCAGGAAGGGCACTATGGGCACGACGGGCCTGTGTTTGTCTTCTTCTTGGTGGCAGCAGGACACTACTTGTGCTTGCCACCTCACCAGCTTGAACTGCACTTATGGGACTCGCCACGTCACCAAGTGTTACTGCAGTGCTGGTTTGACTACGACCGGGGTGTACTAGGCCGCTGGTGCTTGCCAGTTCACCAAAATGCTACCAAAAAAACTGTTAGCGATCGCAGGGATCAGGCCTGACTCTGCGAACGCTGCAGTTATGCGTTTAGTGTTTTGTGACAGTGATCGATTGATACTGCACTTGGGTGGGCTGGGCCGGGCCAGGCGGAGGGGCAAAACGCAGGTGCTAGCAGGTATCTGGGCTGATCCCGCTAACACTGCGTTTTTGGGAACCCTAAACTGCTGGGGACGCCAGCATAGATCTGATCGGATCAGATATTGATCCGTTCAGATACTATACCACTAAGGGAGGCGTATGCTGCGTGCGTGGGTGTTAGCGGTACTGGCGCTAACCTGATGCTGCCTGGGGCTGGTGCTTGCCAGTTCACCAAAACGCTACCAAAAAATCTGTTAGTGATCGCAGGGATCAGGCCTGACTCTGCGAACGCTGCAGTTATGCGTTTAGTGTTTTGTAAGTGACAGTGATCGATCGATACTGCACTTGGGTGGGCTGGGCCGGGCAAGGCGGAGGGGCAAAACGCAGGTGCTAGCAGGTATCTGGGCTGATCCCGCTAACACTGCGTTTTTGGGAACCCTAAACTGCTGGGGACGCTAGTATAGATCTGATCGGATCAGATATTGATCCGTACAGATACTATACCACTAAGGGAGGCGTATGCTGCGTGCATGGGTGTTAGCAGTACTGGCGCTAATCTGACGCTGCCTGGGGCGACGCATATCACCGCCGGGCGATCAGGGGGCTAAACCTTTATTCGGTAATAAATGGCGGGTGCCTTGACACTATAAAAAATAAACAAACTAACCAGCGTCAACCGTAACACTTATACAGTGATCAGTGGTGAAAGGGTTAACTAGGGGGCAATCAAGGGGTTAAAAGCTTTATTAGATAGTATATGGGGGTCCCTGTCGCTATAAAACGCTGACGGCGAACCTAAATATTTACGTCCCTAACTAGCGTCACCAGCGACACTAATACAGCGATCAGAAAAATGATCGCTTAGCGACACTGGTGACGGGGAGTGATCAAGGGGTTAAAACTTTATTAGGGGGGGTTAGGGGGGTATCCTAGACCTACAGGGGGCCTAACACTCACTGACCTAACACTTCTAACTGTCACAAACTGACACCATGCAGTAATCAGAAAAAAAAAAAAAAAAACACTGCTTGGTGTCAGTTTGACAGGGGGGGGAGGGGTGCTTGGGGGTGATCGGGGGGGCGATCGGGGGTGTAAAGTATGCCTGGCATTTTCTACTGTGTGTGTGTGTGTGTGTGTGTGTGTGTGTGTGTGTGTGTGTGTGTGTGTGTGTGTGTGTGTGTGTGTGTGTGTGTGTGTGTGTGTGTATATATATATGTTTTGTGCACTTACATGTCTTCTCTCCTCGGCGCTGGAACGGAAACTGCCAAGCCGAGGAGAGATGACATCACATCCTCTGCCTGTGTGTACTATACACAGGCAGGGGATGTTTCTCATTGGCTGGGAGCGATCGCGAGGGGGGGGCCACGATCGGATGGCCTGGGCACCGGGGGGGGGGGGAGGGGGGTGTCCGATTGGACCCCCCGCCCGCGGGAAGGCAATCACCTACCAGGTACGTGATTTTGCCTGCCCGTGCCGCTCTGTTCACGTATATATGCGTGAGGCGGTCGGCAAGTGGTTAAAAAAAAAAAAAAAAAAAAAAGGCCCTTTGAGAGCTGTAGGCGTAAGCGACGTTTTGACGTCGCTTCCGCCCTGCAATGTCATGGAGATGGATGGGGGCGGCCCTCTCCCACTGCCGATAAAAGTGATCTTACGGCGAATTCACTTTTATCTTATAGCGGACCGCCGGCCGAGCACAAGGATACCGGGGTTATGGCAGCTAGCTGCTACCATAACAACGATATCCATCCTCAAAGTAAGGACGTATATCGGCATCCGGCAGTCCGGAAGTGGTTAATACCAAATTCCAAGCACAAAAAGCTGCTCACATAATGGCTATACATTATGTTAAAATGGTTGTAAAAGCTCAAGCATGAAGGAAAAAAAAAAAAAAAACAAACTTCTGAGTGCAGCAGCCCCCCTAATACTTACCTGAGCCCCATCCCAATCCAGCGATGTGCACAAGAGCCAGGGACTCTCCCTCCTCATCACAGGCAGGGAGCCAATGAGGAAAGAGGGGACGGGGCCGAGCGGCGGCCCTGTGTGTGAATGAACACTCAGAGCAGCGGCTCGGAAACAAACAGCTTGCTCTGTGGGCACTTGGTAGGAGCCTTTAATAGAGAAGTATGGGGTTCCCCCCCCTCCCTCATACTTACCTAGGTGGATGCAGCATTGGTCCCCCGGCGCCTCTGCACTGAGAGCTGAGCGATCGAACACCGCCGATGGCTCAGTTCTCTCAGCTCCCCAAGCAGAGAGCTGCTGCCTGTCAGTCAGCAGCTCTCCGCTCTGCCCCCCCCCCCTCCCCCCATGCTCACTGGAGTGCTGAGCTGTGGAGGGGCGGGGAGCGGCTGTCTTAGGCTCTCAGCGGCTCGCTGAGACAGGTATCAGTCCAGGCACCTAGCGGATCCAGACTGTGTCGAGATGATGCCGTGCCTGGACGGATTCCTGTGACCTCAACAGAGAGCAGACTTCAGTCCGCTCTCTGCGTAAAACGGGTCACGGGAGTGCAAAACTAATTGCACTCCTGTGACCAATAGGAGAAGCCCAGCCAAATGAGCTCAAGCTGGACTTCTCCTTTAACTTTTTTATTCAAACTCCACAAAATAATTATGTACAACAGTCCCCCTGCACATAAATTAGATTGGCAATTGCTATGTGTTAGAGCTAGATCATGTACGAGTCAGAACCTACTTAGGAATGATTACATCATATCTATGAACATTAACCAGTGTATGTGAAGAACATTATTCTGATAAATATCAAAATCTAATTGGCTGTAACGGCAAATGCATTTATACGAGTGTCTGTTTACGAGCTAATTTTCTATATTTACCCACATGACCTCTAGCATGAATCTCTAACTCAGGAACTGAAGACAAAGATCTTTCTGATCTGGCAACAGCTACAGTATCTCACAAAAGTAAGTACACCCCTCACATTTTTGTAAATATTTTATTATATCTTTTCATGTGACGACACTTTGTTACAATGTAAAGTAGGGAGTGTACAGCTTGTATAATAGTATAAATTAGCTGTCCCCTCAAAATAACTCAACACACAGACATTAAGTACACCCCTAAGTGAAAATGTCCAAATTGGGCCCAATTAGCCATTTTCCCTCCCCGGTGTCATGTGACTCGTTAGTGTTACAAGGTCTCAGGTGTGAATGGGGAGCAGGTGTGTTAAATTTGGTGTTATCACTCTCACTCTCTCATACTGGTCACTGGAAGTTCAACATGGCACCTCATGGCAGAGAACTCTGAGGATCTGAAAAAAAGAATTGTTGCTCTACATAAAGATAGCCTAGGTTATAAGAAGAAGTTGACTTTGGTAAATAGACGTATGAGTGCTGCCAGCATTGCTGCAGAGGTTGAAGGGGTGGGGGGGGGGATCAGCCTGTCAGTGCTCAGACCATATGTCGCACACTGCATCAAATTGGTCTGCATGGCTGTCATCCCAGAAGGAAGCCTCTTCTAAAGATGATACACAAGAAAGCCCGCAAAGCCCCTGAAGACAAGCAGACTAAGGTCATGGATTACTGGAATCATGTCCTGTGGTCTGATGAGACCAAGATAAACTTTTCTGGCTCAGATGGTGTCAAGTGTGTGTGGCGGCAACCAGGTGAGGAGTACAAAGACAAGTATGTCTTGCCTATAGTCAAGCATGATGGTGGGAGAGTCATTGTCTGGGGCTGCATGGGTGCTGCTGGCACTAGGGAGTTGCAATTCATTGAGGGAACCATGAATGCCAACATGTACTGCGACATACTGACACCGAGCATGATCCCCACTGGGCCGCCAGGCAGTATTCCAACATGATAACTACCCCAAACACACCTCCAAGACGACCACTGCCTTGCTAAAGAAGCTAAGGGGAAAAGGTAATGGACTGGCCAAGCATGTCTCCAGACCTAAACCCTATTGAGCATCTGTGGGGCATCCTCAAAATGGAAGGTGGAGGAGCGCAAGGTCTCTAACATCCACCAGCACCGTGATGTCCTCATGGAGGAGTGGAAGAGGACTCCAGTGGCAACTTGTTAAGCTCTGGTGAACTCCATACTCAAGAGGGTTAAGGCAGTGCTGGAAAATAATGGTGGCCACACAAAATTTTGACACTTTGGGCCCAATTTGTACATTTTCACTTAGGTGTCTACTCACTTTTGTTGCCAGCGGTTTAAACATTAATGGCTGTGGGTTGAGTTATTTTGAGGGGACAGAAAATTTACACTGTTATACAAGCTGTACACTCACTACTTTACATTGTAGCAAAGTGTCATTTCTTCAGTGTTGTCACATGAAAAGATATAATAAAATATTTACAAAAATGTGAGGGGTGTACTCAGATACTGTACAGGAGCAAACACTCTAAAGCTTAGGGAAAGACAACGTCATAGTGGGCACAGGATAGTGGCATTTTTCTAATGTGAACAACTGGACAGCCTTATTATTAAAAATTAGCATGTTTCTGTGAGTAGGGGTATATTAAAAAAAGAATCAGAGAAGATTGAATCTTTTTATTAATCACACTGAACATGATAGAATGGGTAAACTGCACAAATGCAGCTTAAATTGCACATATTAACGAATAGCAATGTACTGTATGTCCCCTAAATCAAAACACAAGGATTTCTCAAACTGGTCCACTTTTATCAATTCATATAAATTAATGTTTGCATATACAGTATGGTCAAACATGCAAATTGCCTAAACAATGTCATATATTCATGCCACACCTAAAAATTGTGGCAAGCAGAGGCAATGACCCCTGCAGGGAAGCATAGCTTGTAAAAGGTCCTTAATCATCTGTAATAGATCCACTACTGGTAGTATACTACCTGGCACACACATTCTATCTGAAAAAAACTGAGGAGCTCAGGAGAAGGTCGCTGTACTAACAACGCAATTTTAGTACAGCAATCTCCCCCCTGAGCTATTGTGTTCGGACAGAGGGAGTGCCCGCTACCAGAATGCACTCCCAGCCATTGGCTGCAAGCACTGATTGGATGCTGATCGGCAGATGTTTTTCTGGCATGCCCATTCTACAGAACCCAGACAGGCTGCTGTGCACAGGGGCCGAATGTCAGCCTGGCTTCTGTTGAACCCGCCGATATTCGGCCCGTGTGTACACAGCATAACATTAATACAACAGAGATCCAGATTCCCAATTACTGGGTTAAATGTCCAGATCCTCTGATGTTTAATGCTGCCAGCCATCGTCATGCAGTTTAGATACATATATTCCAATTAGCCAAATAAGGAGATCACTAAGGATTAAAAAACAAAATTTTGATTTACCAACCTGCCGTTTTTAACAGGATCCAGGCAAAGTAGTTTTGTCTGTTTTACCTAATGACCAGAACAAAGCACAACAATACCTGAAAGTGTTGATGTTGCTACTCTCAGCATGTAAAACCAGAGATACGGACCCCAGGTTAACTTTGACTGGAGGGGGGAAAAAAAAAAAACAAATAAATGAAAAACTTTATTACAATCATTATCAGGTCGTCTATGGCACAATGTAACTGAACAAAATACATGCATCTTACTTTGCAGTTAAAAAGATAATATAATATTAGAGAGCATACTTCTAAACATTCGCTAGAACATTTGCTGGTGAATAGTTTATAGCAGATTTGCCACTATTATATTTAACAATTTTTGTAATACCAAATATGGGCTTAAGGCCCCTTTCACACCAGCTGACCGATCAAAGTCCACCGGTCTGTTTTTCATGCTGACCCCATCGGACCACTCATTGCTCTATATGGATCAGCAAATGTCAGGGGACATGTGTCTGCTGACACCTGACACCATCCGATCCGGTACACTAAAAACCAGACAGACAGAAGAAGAAGAAGAAGAAGAAGACAGATTGGGAACCCCTCCAGCGGTTCAAAGTCGATGACAGTCAGGTGGAAAACGGACAGGCAGTTTCCATCTGACCAACCTATAGAGAAGAGCAGGTTGTGTCCATGTCCGCTCTGAATAGCGGTCGATATGTATTCTTCTACACATTTTTGGTAAAAAAAAAAAATTAAAAATTCCCAATAAGCGTATATTGATTGGTTTGCGCAAAAGTTATAGCGCCTATAAAATAGGGGATAGATTTATGGCATTTTTTATTATTATTTTTACTAGTAATGGCGGCGATCTGTGATTTTTATCGCGACTGACATTGCGGCGGACATATTGGACACTTCTGACACTATTTTGGGACCATTCACATTTACACAGCGATCAGTGCTATAAAAATGTACTGATTACTGTATAAATGTCACTGGCAGGGAAGGAGTTAACACTAGGGGGCGATCAAGGGGTTAAATGTGTTACCTAGGGAGTGATTCTAACTGTGGGGGGAGGGGGCTGACTAGGGAAGGAGACCGATTTGTGTTCATACTTAGTATGAACACACAATCGGTCTCCTCTCTCCTGACAGGACGTGGATCTGTGGGTTTACACACCCACAGATCCACGGTCCTGCTCTGTAACGAGTGACCGTGAGTGCCCGGCAGACATCGCGGCCACCAGGCACGTGCATCAGCTCCTTGGTGACGCGGCGCGCACGCCCCCCAATACCACCGGGAAGCCGAGTACGTCATATGATGCCCACCCAGGATGGGAGATCCCATCTGCGGACGTCATATGTCTATGGGTGGGTAGGGAAGTGGTTAAAAAGACCCCCGTGATGTTTGCACCTAATGCTATATCAAACAGTATTAGTAGTTATTGTAGGTTTTCTACATTTTTTTTTTCCACTTTGCTATGCCTTCCAGGTGCTTTCCCATCTTCAGTGTGGGTATCTGAAGCCCACAGGTATCTCCTTCTGGGATAAGGTGCTGCTGGTTACCCAGCATGCACCTCCAGATCTTGCGCATGCACATAAACTATAAAGCGTTTTTTCCATTGACTCCTGAGATTGATGAAACTCATATCCAAGACGCCAATGTGCAGCCAGGAATGACGTACCCCGCCCCGGCGAGGTACACCAGAAGGGGAGCATTCCCCTGTGCTAATTAGGTAGACTACTGAAGAAAAAAAAAATAAAAAAATAAAAAAAAATAAAAAAAAAAGGTCCAATCAGGAATTGTAAAGTGATAGTGAACAACATTCAAAATGTGGGTAGAACTCTGCTTCAAACAGTTACAGAAACCCCTTTTTTCTTTTTGGAATAAAGGTTTTAACTGAATAACAGCTGACCATTGTAGACACCTCGGTCAGTGTTAAATGGTTGGTCTTAACCCTCTAACTGCCACTTTTGCTGGACAGCCTGGTCTGTTAATTTAAAGAAAATTGAACAGCAACAGCGGGATACATTTTAGCATTTAATAATACAAGTTAAAGCTGGGCCCTGCTGAGGCCGTTTTAGATGGCATAACTCTGTCTATAGTATTGTTATTGAAATTTGTATCACTGTAACCGTCTCTATTATGTAGCAGCATTGCATCATGTTGATTGGCATCTAAACACCTCTGGATACAGTATTTAATTCAAAACATTGTAATGTCACTCTTCTTACATAACAAACATCATATAGCCCTATAACCAAAACTGCCTATAAACATCAGAGGGCTGTCTGACTTACAGATGTGATCTGACCACTAAAGGATCATAAAAATAAATAAGTGAATTTATAAACCTACATATTCAGATTGCACTGGCCTTTCTTGGAGGAAATAGTGCACTGGTCAGGTGAAGACCTCCATTGAATGGTTGTCTGAGGAAGTCTGCTGGTACAAAAAGGAATTCACACCCCTTGAAATTTTCCACATTTTGTCATGTTACAACCAAAAAAAAAAACTTAAATGTATTTTATTGGGATTTTATGCGATAGACCAACACAAAGTGGCACATAATTGTGAAGAGGAAGGAAATGATAAATGGTTTTCAAAATGTTTTACAAATAAATATCTGAAAAGTGTGGCGTGCATTTGTATTCAGTCCCCTTTACTCTGATACCCCTAACTAAAATCTAGTGGAACCAATTGCCTTCAGAAGTCATCTAATTAGTAAATAGAGTCCACCTGTGTGTAATTTAATCTCAGTATAAATACAGCTGTTCTGTGAAGCCCTCAGAGGTTTGTTAGAAAATCTTCATGAACAAACAGCATCATGAAGGCCAAGGAACACACCAGACAGGTCAGGAATAAGGTTGTGACAAAGTTTAAAGCAGGGTTAGGTTATAAAAACATATCCAGAGCTTTTAACATCTCACAAAGCACTGTTCAATCCATCATCCGAACGTGGAAAGAGTATGGTACAATTGCAAACCTACCAAGACATGGCCGTACACCTAAACGGACAGGCCGGGCAAGGAGAGCATTATTCAGAGAAGCAGCCAAGAGGCCCATGATAACTCTGGAGAAGCTGCAGAGATCCACAGCTCAGGTGGGAGAATCTATCTACAGGGCAACTATTAGTTGTGCACTCCACAAATCTGGCCTTTATGGAAGAGCGACAAGAAGAAGCCATTGTTGAAAGAAAGCCATAAGAAGCCCCATTTGCAGTTTGTGAGAAGACATGTGGAGGACACAGCAAACATGTGGAAGAAGGTGCTCTGGTCAGATGAGACCAAAATTAAACTTTTTGGTCTAAAAAGCAAAAACGCTATGTGGTGGAAAACTATCACTGCACATCACCCTGAACACACCATTCCCACCATGAAACATATTGGTGGCAGCATCATGTTGTGGGGATGTTTTTCTTCAACAGGGACAGGGAAGCTGGTCAGACTCAGTGGGAAGATGGATGGAGCCAAATACAGGGCAATCTTAGAAGAAAACATGTTAAGAGTCTGCAAAAGACTTGAGACTGGGGCAGAGCTTCACCTTCCAACAGGACAACGACCCTAAACATACAGCCAGAGCTACAATGGAATGGTTTAGATCAAAGCATATTCATGTGTTAGAATGGCCCAGTCAAAGTCCAGACTTAAATCCAATTGAGAATCTGTGGCAAGACTTGAAAATTGCTGTTCACAGAGGCTCTCCATCCAATCTGACAGAGCTTGGAGCTATTTTGCAAAGAAGAATGGGCAAAAATGTCTCTCTAGGTGTACAAAGCTGGTAAAGACATCCCCAAAAAGACTTGCAGCTGTATTTGCAGCAAAAGGTGGTTCTACAAAAGTGTTGACTCAGGGGGGCTGAATACAAATGCACGCCACATTTTTCACATATTTATTTGTAAAAAATGTTGAAAACCATTTATCATTTTCTTTCAACTTCACAATCATGTGCCACTTTGTGTTGGTCTATCACATAAAACCCCAAAATAAAAATACATTTATGTTTTTTGGTTGTAACATGACAAAATGTGGAAAATTTCAAGGGGTATGAATACTTTTTCAAGGCACTGTAGATCCTCATTTGAACTTGCTGAGAATGGCTGGGACCAGCAATAATCATTGAATATGTGCAGGCACCTAAACAAATGTATTTACTTAGCCCTAACTGATACACCAAAACAACTGCTAAAAGAACATTCACATCTAGTCATACCCCTCCTTTCTACAGATTCAGTAACAATCTTGCACCACAATAAGGTCTATGAAAATTCTTAGTAAAACTAACAAGAGCTGTTAAATAATTAAGACCAATTAGGTCATTCTATCTAGTTCTAGTGTTTTTCCTCTAAACTCAGAGTTGGCTGCAACTAAATTCTTAAGGCTGAACTCTGTTTGTCTAAATACAAGAGGCATGTGTATTCTTGAATCTTCTTCCCCTTTACGTATTTCTTCCAGATCTGTGCAGTAATCCAATGTAATAAATTCTGTAATAAAGGCCGATCACTGCTGCTCCGTCTTCTTGTGTAAGGTAAACGGTCTTTTGGAACATGCTACCTGTTCTACCCTTATTTAGGGTGGAGCATGTAATATGTTGCAGCTCATGCCCCCTGTGACAGCAGGCAGGGAGGGGTTCTTCTCCCCGCACCTGCTGTCATTTTTCGAAAAGAGTCGGGGCTCCGCCCACACAACCAGGTCATTCATTTGCAGTCTCCTGTGAATGAGTAAACAAGTACCGTCTTGCACTGTGGTAGACAGCTTCCAGTTGTGAATGAACTACAAGGACACTGATGAGCGCCCTTGTAGTTCATTCACGAGCCCTACAGCTTTCAAACTGTTCATATGGAGATACTGGCTGAAAGCTGTAGGGCTTGTCTGCAGAAGCCGAATATTGCACCTAGGATTTACTGATTTTAGGTCTTAATGCTTTCCAGACTTCTGCGGGAAAAAAATAAATGCAACTTTTTTTCTGCAAAAATATGTGAATTTATTATTTTTTCTATGAAGGTGAACTTATCCTTTAAATGGACTTGCTTCCACAGCCCTGCTCTCTGCACAAATATAAGTGCAGCACAGTGATGATGTCATCATTACTTTACACGTAATATATGAGTTTGAAAAGTGACTTGGTGCACACCTTTGTGGTCATTGGGACATATATGCAAATTAAAGTGTTTGTGTTTAGCTTTAGAATAGGGTCACACTTGAAGCTCTGTAAGCTGCATTATGCATGGAAACGGCAGCTCATTCATTTGAATGGGCTGCTGTGCTTCTGAAAATGCAGGGAAAAGGTCCCGCTTAATTTTTGAAAACATGGCCCTCAGAGAAACCACAGTGGGGGGAAATTTTCCAGTACGTGTGGTTGCCATTAGGATTAATGATGCCCCCATGCATCTTCTGCTTTTCTGTGCGGGTGGTTGCGGCTGCAGGAACAGGTGCAGACCCGCAGCAGAAACCATTGGCACAAGTGTGAACCTAGCCTTAAAGCCTAACTCCATGTTATTTGTCACTTTAAATAGTTTGTTTTGACCAAGCTGGTCCAAATGAACTATTTGCTTCACTAACAGATGAAGCAGCTGTGAGTGCTGTATAAAGCATGATGTAGCATCAGCTACACACAGTATGCAGCGCTGTGTTCCAGAAGTAGGATGGGAATTTCCCATCCTGTTCCCACAAAAGAATTGGGTTGAGTTGAGCACTGTTCAGTCAGTCATTCACAGGCTTCCTCTGGCTGAGGTGAAGACCAAGACATCAACCACCTGCTAGTTTATCCCTTTCATCACTAAGCCAATTTCTGACATTTGTTGCTTGCAAGTCAAAATCCGTATTTTTTTTAACTATAAAATTACTTAGAACCCCAAACAATATAAATATATATAAAAATTGGGGTTATCAGACTCAACCGGTAGGTGCGTTTTCCAGTGAGTACGCCAGTACAAAACTGTATTTTTAAAAGGGCCTGGTAGCCCGCTTTTATTTAAAAGCACGGAAAAGTTCACAAAGACATCAGTACACACGCAGGGGGGTTCCACCATTACTGTATCTTGCACATTCAATACTTTAGCCTCCTGGCTTACATTCTTGCCATCCGGCTGATTCAGGCCTTTAGCCTAGGCCTTAGGTCTGCTCCTCAGACCCAAAAGAGTTTCCCAGAGTTAAGCTCTCTCCTAGCTTACTCCTGATCAGGATCAGCTCCTTGCTGCTCTGTCACCAAGTACATCTGCCTCCTGCAGACATGCATGCTCTGGTGCCCCTGCAGCCTTTGACTCCTCTTTTTTTTTCTAGCAGAGAATCTAAAGAATTAAATGCAGATCGTTGCAAAATAATGTCACACTGTATTTGCGCAGTGGTCTTTCAAACGCAATTTTTTTTTAGGAAAAAATACACTTTCATGAATTAAAAAAAAAAAAACTAAACAGTAAAGTTAGCCCAATTTTTTGTATAATGTGAAAGATGATGTTACTCCGAGTAAATAGACATGTCATGCTTTGAAACTGCGCACAGTCGTGGAATGGCGACAAACTACGGTGCCTCAAAATCTCCACAGGCGGTGCTTTAAAAAAAATTAAAAATAACGGTTACCAGGTTAGAGTTACAAAGGAGGTCTAGTGCTAGAATTATTGCTCTCGCTCTGACAATCATGGCAATACCTCACATGTGATTTGAACACAGTTCAAGTAGCCCCCGTCTCTGCGAGCTCGCGGGGACAGGGGGCGCTTTAAAAAATGTTTTTTTTTTTTTACTTTTTTTTTATTTTTTTACATTGATCACATTTTAAATTTTTTTTTTAAAGTGACACTTTTATTGCTGTCACAAGCAATGTAAACATCCCTTGTGACAGTAATAGGTTTTGACAGGTACTCTTTATGGAGGGATCGGGGGGGGGGGGGGGTCTAAAAGACCCCAAATCCCTCCTTTGCACATCAAAATATTCTCAGATGGCCAAAATCGGCGATTCTGAATACTGTAATTTTTTTTAAACTGCGCCATTTGCAGCTGAATAAACCGGAAGTGACGTGACGTCGTTTCCGTGTTTACACAAAGGGGACTGGAAGGAAGCCATTTCCGGCTTCCTTCCAGTCTTACTCTAGCTGGCGAAAGTGCCGGATCGTGTCTCACGGTGGGATGGAAGGCCCGGGAAGAGCGGCGGGAGGGGGAACGTCCCCTCTCGCTCCTCCGGGATTCTCAACCACTGCTTCTTTCAAAAAAAAGATTCCCTTTTTGTCATCCTAGAAGGTCTCATGAAAAGCTACAACAGGTTCTTGTTCCATTATTTCAAGGTGGCTCAGGCAGACACAGACCATCATTCAAGCTTAGAGTCTCAAGGAGCAGGTTTCAAACTTTCCTGTCAAGGCACACTCTTCTAGATCTGTGAATGCTTCCTCTGCATCAAGTGTTTATTTCCCAGATTGACAAGACTGTCATCTGGTCTTCTGTACACATGCTCTGTAGGTTGTACTAAGTAGATGTTATCTAATGCCGGTTTTAGGCATAAAAAGGTCCCTCAGAGAGACATTTAAGCTGCAGGTAGTCTCCAATTCTCTGTTGTTTTCTTGGGCCTGTTGGCATGTGCTGCATTGCCAAGCCCTCAGTTGGGCTCAAAGAATGAGAAAGAAAATAGGATTGTAGTGCTCGCTGTAAAATCTGTTCTTGGAGTCCATTGTGGGACACAAGTCCCACCCCTCTGTCTTTACAATTATGTTCTCAGTACTGCTTTTCTACTAAAATTGAGGCATGCTGATAGTAAGAGGGGTTATCCTTGGCTAACTTACAGTTTGCCAGTATCCAATTTGGTAGGCGGAGGTATTACCTGAAGGTGAAAAACTTCCTGTGTCCCTCAATGGAGAAAAGGAGTTTATGGCAAGTACAAAAAAAAAATCCTATTTCCCTTGTCTCCTGTACAACTCCGATAAGCCATGTACCCCTTTCAGTAAATATTGTCTACAAGCTACTTTCCATTGCCCATATACAACTCCCACAAGCCAAGTTCTACTTATTTTTGTGCAGTTCCTACAAGCTACTTTTCAGGTCTTCATGTTCCTTTATGCTTTTACAGTAATTACAAGCTTCCCCGCCCCTCCAATCCTTTGTACAATTGCTACCTTGTAAGTCACATAGAAATGTGCAGGTTTCCTGGTATCTGTTTCACCAGCCCTTTCTTTTGTTTGTATACTTCCTGCTGGGGCTATATGCTGTACAGCCGTGACATCATTCTCTGCTGCATTCACAGCAAAGTTCACCTGCAGTCCTTAAAACTGTTTAAGTAGCAGATGGTAAGGTGAGGAGAGAGTGCTGTACAATAGTTTGGTAACCCCATCCGACCTGTTCCAATCCCATTTTAGGTCAGAGTAAACTGGTTTTCAACAGCAATTGAGATTTTACAGTATATACTAAAGCAGTGCATACAGTACATGGAGAATTACAATCATATATAAAATAGTCATGTAAACTTGTACTGCAAGCAAAAGAGGATGTTGCAAGACTGCCTGTTAAGAGATTTGACGGACAGGAAATTCTCAGACAAATTCTGTTCATTTTTAGTGATAGCACAGTGCTGAACCAGGGATTATTGTCTCACACAAAGAAACATCAAGATAGTAAATGTGTGTGTCAGATGATTGGGGAATATTGGGGTGTGTTGACTATTCAGTATCAAATCCTCGGATTCCCAGTGTAAGGTGTGTTTTTATTCCAAGTGTAAGGTCAGCTTTGCAAAAAAACTAAATAAAAATAGATGTACCCCTTACTACTACTGCTGCCTCATTAAAGTATCCAAAATGGGAAAAAAAAAAAAAAAGATGTTTTGCCTAAAGTTCTAGAGTAAGGTAGGGTTAAAATCCCTGTAAGGTTTATTTTTGCAATCTTTGTCCCACTGGGGAGATTTACCCTCACTTCCTGTCCCATAGCCAAAACAGGAAGTGAGAGGAAATCCTTGCCAAATCTCTTGGGAACCCCCAGGTCATCAGAACTAGTGTCCCCATTGGATTTCCAATGAGCCTAAGTTCTTTCACACTGGAGCGGTGCGCTTGTAGGACGGGGAAAAAAGTCCTGTAAGCAGCATCTTTGGGGAGGTGGGAGAGTGCTGTACACACCGCTCCTCCACCTCCCCTGCCATTGAAATCAATGGGCAGCGCTGCCGAAGGGCCTGCAAAAAAGTTTTGCCTTTAGTTATACTTTAATGCCAAAATATACTGCACCACCCCTAAGCGATGGTTAGTAATTAGGACTACAAGCAGTACAACTAAATTCCAAAATAAATTCAAATTTTAAGTGTACAAATTTAAAACTTTATTTTTTTTATTTTTTTTTTTTAAACATTGCTAAATCTTAAAATATTTAAATAATGCCAAATGCAATTTTATGCCCATATATTTTAATAAAAATCAAATTAATCTCTCAAATGATGCTTAATAATCCCATGCATGATATGGAAACATGTACAAATACATACACTGAAACCCAAATGAACACTTATGGTCCAAAATAAAAAATGTATATATTAAAAAAAAAAGGTTAAAATTATGAAGAAAAGCAGCTTGCTCATTGTTGGATATAACACATATACACCTAAGGCCCCTTTCACACTGGCATCCGCCAGCAGGTCCATCTGCTAAGCAGGGGATTGGTCTGCTGATCCCTGCTGAGCAGGTAGATGACAGGTCCCTGTTTGCTCCGCTGATGCAGAGAGGACACGGACACAGCCTGCTGTCCTCTATGGGCAGTCAGATGGAAACGGACCGCCTGTCCATTTCCATCCGATCCGCCGGACAGATGGGGAAACGGATTCCCTATCCATGTGTTTTTAGCAGATAGGATTGGATGTCGGCAGGTGTCAGTGGACACATGTGTGCGAACATCCACTGCTTCATAGAGAGCAATGGATGGTCTGATCGGGTCTGCTTGAAAAACTAACAGGGGACCCCATCGATCCATCAGTATAAAAGGGGCCTAAGACTAAATGAATACAAGTGCTGCACTGATATCTAAAAAAAACAAAAACACAATGTGCATCAAGTGATTGTGAACAATAAAAATTAGTAATTCGATAACTTGCAATAGAAATGACAAACACAGTGTTCAAAACAATCTTGATTGCTCACGCAGATACTGCTGATCAGTAAGGCAAGCCAAAGATGATACATTTTTTCGCTCAAATCGCCCATAAACACAGTCAGTGCTGAAAAGGGAATCCTTCCCACGGCGCTATTGTGTTCTGCCAGTGGGGGGCCTTCCCTGTCGGCAGAACATAATGATCACCGCTTGCCTCTATGGCCACTGGCAGTGCTCACATGCAAAAAATCTGACAGGCCGGTTGTACTGAAGTCGATTGATGGATCTACTTCCGTACAACCAGCCTGCCCATAGATGGATCGAACTTCAGACAGTCCCTGCTGAACCAGCCAAGATTTGATCCAGCAATTAGCTTCCCTACACAGACTCACACAGAAAAGCTCTACTTTCAGTGCATTTAAGGGTCTTATTTTAGCTGAAGCACCCAGTACAGGTGCATGGGGTAAGTCTGCTGGAACCCAAGATTTAGTTCAAATCCATAGACAATCCTGCGAAAACAAGATCAGTTGGGAGGTGTGTGGTCCGCAGAGGGGAATTGTGAGAAGTGTGGGAACCCCAGGTCCATACAAGCAGTATTAATATTGTTATATCTAACAAGCACAGTTTGACCACTCAAAATGGGGGTCATGCACTTCCAGTAAGCCTTCACGTTTGGCACGTGTGAAGTGAGATTGTGTAGTCAAGTGGATCACCTGGAAGATTCTCCCCTGTGACGAATGGAGTCACAAGGACTTTTCCTGATTGTTCAACACTGTGTTTGACACAGGAGTCATTTACTAAAAGCTGGAGAGTGCAAAATCAGGCTCACTTCTGCAAAGAAACCAATCAGCTTCTAACCTTAACTTGTTCAATTTGGCAAAAGCACCTGGAAGCGGACTTGTTTCTATGCAGAAGTGAACCTGGCAACTGTATTGTTGTTTTTGTTAATTTGTCTAAAGTTCAGCTTTAAAGCGTCATTTCCTGCTAGATTACTATGTAACTAACAACAAAACCTTGGCTGGTTGGCAACGATGGCTGAAAATGTATGCAAAGTGCATGCAAAACGATATATTGACATAACAAGGAAATTAGAAATACGAGGACAATTCAACCTTACAGAAAGACATCTTTCAATTACAAAACTTTGAAATCCATACTTTATTTTTTCACTTGTTTGTAAAGAGCCATGCCACTCTTTTCAGATAAAGCTCATGCCTCCTGCTGACTGGAGAGCTCTACTTCTGACTTAGCAGGAAGCAAGTCGGACCTCTACGAAGACCACAGGTTTCACATTGGGAGCATGGGTCCTTCTCTACACCATACTGGAAGGGACAGGCTAGTCTACTCTGGGTACAAGGCTAGGCTGTGTCTGCTTTCTAAATAAATTGAAACTGTCAAAATTTTGATGCATCTGAAATATATTTAGCAGATTTAAAATGATTCAACAGGGCTTTAACGTGATTGTTATTTTTAAAGAAAACAAAAAGAGCCTTTACAAATATGTTATACTTACCTGCTTCATTGCAGTGGATTTGCACAGACCAGCCTGGATCCTCCTCTTCTTGGGTCCCTCTTCTGTGATCCTGGCCCCTCCCTCCTGTTCAGTCCCCCACAGTAAGCAGCTTGCTATGGGGGCACCCAAGTTGAGTCACAGATCCCTGTGTCCATTCAGACATAGAGCCCCGCCCCCCTCCCCTGATTGGCTAGCTGACTTTGACAGTAGCAGGGGCAAATGGCACCTCTGCGGTGTCTCAGCCAATCAGGAAGGAGAATTTCGGAGGGCTGAGACATTCATGGACATCGCTGGAACTAGATGGGCCTCAGGTTAGTATTAGGGGGGCTGGAGCACACAGAAGGCTTTTTATCGTAACGCATAGAACGCATTAAGATAAAAAACCTTATGCCTTTACAACCCCTTTAAACTTAAAAACAGTTGGGGATAAAATGGTGCCCTTTTACTCATCTTAGAAAATGGAAGGACACAGCAAGTTTTTTTTAGTTTTGCTTTTGCTAATTGTGCTGAGCATATCTTCCATCTTCACAAACAAAGCCTTTCCAATGCACAGAACTAATCAAAAGACTGGGAATTACTATATTGTGATTAGAAAAAACATAACAGATAGCACATAATCACTTTGATCTTTACCTGTCCACTGGGTGGCACATAGCAATAATGTCTAATGAATATACAGGCACATACCTGTAAGATTATTCATTCAACCTACTTTACTGGCTTCACTTGGGTCATTTACACTTGCACTATGAACAATGATTCGTAATGTTTAAAACGTGGAGAGAAAAAAGGTGCAAATGAATGCAGAATTTATGTACCTGTAAGTCCAACCTACTGCCATTATGTATTTTCATGGCTTGTTCACACCACAGCGTAAGCAGAGACATACATGTATGTGCATGTACAAACATGCAACCTGCTCTAATTCTTTTCATAGCACACCAATGCAGTGCACATTAAAAGGTGCCACTTCCGGTTGTTGCATATCATTGCCGGATATTTTCAGACAGCAAGTAAATACAGATTGCCGACTATCTAGTGAGAGCAGTGTATACAAAGAATCCACTATAAAAAGCTTATGTGCATAATGTGCGTGTTTACCATTTAGATGAGTCATATTTTTTAAATACATGTATGTATTGTGTTCAAGAGTAAGATATGATCAGGTGCAGAGTAATTCAAGTCCTATATTTGACCTGCACAGGGAAGTGCATGTTAATTTAATGTAAATCATCCAATGAAGGGAAACACACAATAAACAAACACCACAGGGTTAAACTAATCAATGTATATAAAAGGAACAGCGTAGAAAATATTACCTGAATAATAATGCTCTGCTAATACATAACAACTTAAAAAAAAAAAAAAAAAAAAAAAAAAAACACGTCAACTGCGTTTATGCAAGAACACAGTATTCAGTCTAAGTGCCGGTTCACACTAGACGCTGCACGACTTGCAGGTCGCCTCACCGAGGCGACCTGCACACGACTGCCGGGGCGACTTGCAAGACGACTTCTGTATAGAAGTCTATGCAAGTCGCCCCCAAAGTAGTACAGGAACCTTTCTTCTAAGTCGGAGCGACGGATTAGAACGGTTCCATTGTACAGAACGGGAGGCGACTTGTCAGGCGGCTAGGTCGCCTGACAAGTCGCCCCCGTGTGAACCGAGCCTTAAAGTGACTGTAAAGTCTTGTTTAAAAAATAAAAATAAAAAACAAATAAGTCATACTTTCCTGCTCTGTTGCAGTGGTTTTGCACAGGGCAGCCTGGATCCTCATCTTCTGGGATCCCTCTTGGGCTCTCCTGGCCCACCCTGTCAAGTGCCCCCATGGCAAGCAGCTCACTATGAGTCACAGCTGTCACAGCTCCCTGTGACTATTTAGACACGGAGCCCTGGTTCGGACCCACCCCCCTCTCTCTCTCTTCTGATTAGCTGACTTTGACTGACAGCAGCAGAAGCCAATGGCGCTGCTGCTGTATCTCAGCCAATCAGGAGGGAGAGTCTTAGATGGCCAAGGCACTCATGGACATCGCTGCACAGAGAGGCTCAGGTAAGTATTGTGGGGTGCTGGGGCAGCTGCTGCACATAGAAGGCTTTTTATCTTAATGCATTAAGATAAAAAAAACCTTCTGTCTTTACAATGACTTTAAATTATAAATGTCCAGGCCTACCTATGAAAATTATTATTGGTCTCCTACTTAGCTTAAACCCAAGTCAGCCATACAAGGATTGAAATTTGGCTGGTTTAACAGGGACCAAATCACATTTCAATCCCTTTATGGGATTTGTGTACAACCAGCCTGTTGGTGTTGACTTTAGCCAGCAACATTGATCATTATGTTCTGCAGGTGGGGAGGGCCCCTCATACAGAATACAATAGCTCAGTAGGAAGGATTCCCCCATCTACACTGAATGTGTGGATGGGGGAACTGTTTTTTTTTTTTTTTCGTTCAACCGTCTTCTGTCAGCATGTCAGTAAATGTGCATGGAGCAGGACCCAAATGGCTTAGTGCTGCCCTTTCCTCTTTTGTACAAGAGGGGATTAGAAGAGGCTGATTAAAACATATTAAAGCGAAGTTCCGGCCACATTTTCTTTTTTAATTTTTTTTTTATTAATTTTTTATTGATCCTAGCATAATGCATTATTAAATTAAATAACGATCATACGAGGTTAATAGTGGATGTCGCTAAAATAAAGATTTATTACTTACAAGTTTGTCCCTCCTGTTGTGGCCGTTGCCATCATGATTGTGGGCATGTGAAGCCCAATCGATAACTCTTCCGGGATAAGCGTTGGAGAGGTGCATGCGGGGTAACCCGCATGCGCCTCTCGATCTTGCGCATGTGCGATTCACCAGCAGCCGTAGTGATTTTTCATCACAGACTCCTGGGAAATAACGCACAGGCGAGGGAGGAATTGACGAGGAGCTCCACGGACCAGGAAGTGGCATATTAGGAGGACTACAGAGCAACAGGGCGTTTCTGGTAAGTCTAAATCATTTTTTTCCTCCAAATGTTTCTTTATAGGTTTAAAGAAGTCTGATTATGGAAAAAAAAAATTTCAGGGTGGAACTCCGCTTTATGGGAATATGAAGAAAGAAGGAAGGAAGGAAGAAAGGAAAGAAAAGAAAAGAAAGGAAAGGAAAGAGAGGACAGCTGCAGCAACAAACCCAGCTGCCCCCCACCACCTCTGAGAGCAAGAACTGAGCAATCAAAACACCACTGATCACTCAGTTCTCATTCTTCAGACTGCAAAGAGCGGGTGACTGTCAGTCACTGGCTCTCTGCTTTGCCCCTCCAGCTCTTACTGGAGCGCTGGGCTGTGGAGGGGGCGGGTGCGGATAGTTTAGTCTCTCAACGGCTTGCTGAGCCAGCTGCCGATCCACGCATCCGAGTGGATGCTGACTGTAACGTCGGGATCTTTCCTAAGCTTGGACCAGCTGGGTGACGTCAGCCAACATTGGGCTTTAGCCCGCTGTCTGCTGAAAAAGGGTCACAGGAGTGAATGACAAACTGCACTCCTGTGATCCATAGGAGAAGCATAGCCAAAATAGCTTTGGCTATACTTCTTTTAAACTGGAGCAGATGTGCATGGCAACCAGTGGAATTCTAGCTTTCATTTGAAAGCTTAACAGAACAAGCTGAAGTTAGAAGCTTATTGGTTGCCATGCACAGCTGCTCCAGTTTTAGTAAATTCCCACAATGTCCATATGACAACTGTATGTAACATATAAAAAAGAGATCTAATGAACACATTGCTAGATTAAATAGCGTTTTTTAGATCTGTCTGGAGCTCATCTTTAAAAATAATCAACATGCCTTCACAGATGTTTTATATTTGTTGCGCACAAATCATTATGGCTTCTTTTGTGAAATTCCTGCTGTAAAACTGTACATTAGCATCACTGTCCATGCTGCCAGTGGCAAGAGGCATAGTAATCAGTTAGGCCCCATATTTACAGCTGGCTGTCCAATACATACCACTTGTAGGACACACATAACACTTCACTCTCCAATTTAGCTTTGGCTACTATTTTATTTTACTAGGTGAAGCATCTCAAAGTTTATTGTAAAATGGTTAACACTTACTGGATCTCGGGTTGGTAAAAGATCCTTCTTCTCTTGTAACTCTTCTTCCTCATCCGTACTGTACTCTTCCATGGTTTCCCCACTGGCAAAGTGGATAATTCTACGCGGAATTTTCTTCTTCTTCCTTACATCTCCTAGTTCAACACTCTCAAACTCACGGTCCCCACTGGACATGACCTGGACACATAAAACACATAAAAAAAAAAAAAAAAAAACTTATCCCACCTAAAAGTAATGTTTAAGTCACAAGTTTAGTCTGGTAAAGAGTGAACCCGTGACTTCCTTAATGGCCACTATTTTTTTGTTTCTATATAAGTAATATAAATAACAAAAAAAAAAAAATGGGTTTGCTTACATTAACCTTTCTTTTTTTTACCCAAAAAAAAAAAAAAAAAAAAAAAAAAAAAAAAAAACACTCCTACAATCATTGGTGGGCATTGGCACTTAAACCCCCACCCACCTTCGATCATCCTTTCTGCTGTTTACATTCTGAGCTCCCATTCCTCTGTTCTGAATAGGCTGAATGTTTCTCAACTCTACTAGTGGCTACACTCATGATGGTCACAATTTTGGGATTGGTTCACAGCGGCGATCACAAGGTACAGAGTCACTCTGATTAGCTCTGTACATCCTGACTGTGAATTGAGATGTCCAAAGACAGATGGATGCGAGCCATGCACAGGCTCACTGGCAGCCTGAGTGTGTTTTCTGAAGCACCCTTTATAAATAGCACCCCAGAAATACACATCCACCTTCCATAAGTTCTTACAATACAGGGGTATATCGATGGTTAGACAGTTACACCCATGGGTTTAACACTGGTCATACACTATACAATATGATTGTAAAATCTCTGTAACATCCCTTTTAAGCTTGGTACACACGATAGGATTTTCCAACAACAAATGTTCAACGTGAGCTTGTTGTCGGAAATTCCGACCGTGTGTAGGCCCCATCGGACATTTTCCGACGGAATTTCCGACAAACAACATTTGAGATCCGGATCTCAAATTTTCTGTCAACAAAATCTGTTGTCGGAAATTCCGAACGTGTGTACACAATTCCGAAGCAAAAAAGTTCCATGCGTACTCGGAATCAAGCAGAAGAGCCGCACTGGCTACTGAACTTCATTCTTCTCGGCTCGTCGTACGTGTTGTACGTCACCGCGTTCTTGATGTTCGGAATTTCCGACAACATATGTGTCACTGTGTGTATGCAAGACAAGTTTGAGCCAACATCCGTCGGAAATAAATCCAGAATTTTGTTGTCAGAATGTCTGATCGTGTGTACAGGGCATATTAGTTTCAGCTCCCAGCGGGCTGAACAAAAAAAAAAAAAAAAAAAAACTGTCAGCTCGAGTCGGAGCCACTGTTCTCACTGTGTGAAGTATTTATTATCTGTTAGGATGAGCCTGGGTTTGGACCAAACCTGTCAGGAAGCTCTCACTGCCACCTAATCAACCAACTGTGGCTGGAAAATTCCCCACCCTGCTGCCACATGTACACAGGGGGAAGGGTGGGGGGCAAAGATACTAATGACATCATTGATCTAATCAGATCAATGATGTCATGAGTTTGGATGTGAACCCAAATGTGTGCGAGCCTGCCAGGAAGCTGTCACCTGTACTGGCCAATCATCTGCAGCCGGCCATTCCCCAATTCCCCACCATGCAGCTGCATGTATACCAGCATCCATCCCCCTCTTTGTATACATACAACTGTGGGCAGGGAGTGCTCTGGCAGCATTTGATTGAGCAGAAAGTGACAGGTTCTCTTTGAAGCCAAGTTCAGACAGGAGACAGGTGTACACAATCCCACCTCTCTGAATGGTGGAAGGAGGAAATGAAGAGATTGGAATCCCCAGACTAAGAACACGTGACATCAGGGCATGCTGGGAGTTGTAGTCCTACGGCAGCTGTGTACCCACAAGCCAGGTCCTCTTCTCCCAGTCTGTGGCAGAGTGAAGGGAGCTCTATGGCTGGCTGTAGGCACACTCCCTATATAAATCTGTATACATCCCCACACAGCTCTGCTGACATATGACAGCCGGTCACAGCACATGTCACCGCACCGCTCACCTCCCCGGTGGCCATACTTCAGCACCCCAACACCGGCTGCCTGGCAACGACACCGAGCCCCGCTGCTCCCTGTGCTTCAAACAGGCACTCCGTACTCTCCAGGCCTCGATGTGTACACGCACAGCAGACGCTCCCTCACTTGCATTCCTATTGGACGGCTCTCCCTCACTTGCATTCCTATTGGACGGCGCTCCCTCCGTTGCATTCCAATTGGACGGCCGCCTTAATGGTAAATCAGGTGAAGAGGCTACAACCTCTAGGTGGCGCTGCTGTCTGAAAATCTGCAGACCGACATTTGCAAACTAAGCAGCAGAAGGCGCTGCTGAGCAGTCTGATATCAGATTCTCTTCAATGGGAGCAGCAGCTGTATCTAGCTGGGTGCAGTGTGTGTGTGAGGGTGGAGCCTTACTGGGGAGCCTGAGAGAGCTGCTGCTGCTCTGTCTGTACAAAGCTTTGTTGATATTTGCTAAAATGCAAAAAAATAAAATAAATAAATAAAATAAAAATTAAAGTGGATGTAAACTCTCACATATACACAGTGACGTGAACAGTCTCAGATGATACACAGAGATGAAACAAATCTCCCTAATTACGTTTTATTTGTATATCTGCTGTCTTCATCTTTCTAGACTCTAGAAAAGTGAACATCGTGTTCGAAATTTTAATTCCTGTTTCAGCAGCGGGTGTGGAGTGTGGGCTTACACTGTGTGACAGCTGGTTGAATGAAAAGGCACACACACACCCTCCTCATAGGCAGAGGAATGAAGAAACATGCAGAGCTGTACTGTGAATAGACAAGCTCTCTGTCTCTAAGTTACCTCCCCAACACAAATTTCCAGTTGCTTTTATTTTGTGTGTTGGAGAACATGTCAGCAGTTATCATGCTGATGACAGAGGAACGGAGCAGCAGAAAGACACAGGACTTAGGGCTTTGAAGAGAGATAAGTAAACACTACAGATATACAGCTAGAAATGCTGATAAAATTGGTAAAAAAGAGCCAACCTGCTTGCAAACACCCGTCCACTATGTTACAGCGCGATGACGTCAGCACGTCAAACCTCCCGATGCAAGTTTCGTCACAATCTGACATCGTCTCGGGGAACCATCGATGGTCGCTGCCTGCCTTCTGGGATCCTGTGGATAATGACAAATTTATAAGAAGAAGGCTTACACTTACAGCAGTAACCTAATTATGTTGTACAACTTACGAGAATCATGGGGGTGCTTTTTTGGAAAAAATTGCCAAGGAGGCTGAAGCTCCACTTTAAAGGCATAGTTCACCTTTACCAAAAAACTTCCTATGCTGATAAGGGGTCACGCTAGATAAAAAAACTGTGCAAATTTGACCAAAGTTGAATAATTCCCCATAAAATGAAAATAGTACCGCTCAAATGCCCCCCAAACCTGTATCCGTCGCATCAGCATGTGAATAGATTAGTGCAAGACAGATAGGATCGGCTTGTCAGGTTCTAGTAGACTTTAACAAAATCAATTAAGCTCTGAAAGGGCAAAACGTGTCTGAGGAATTTTCTACAGGAGCTGAAGCCATCTTTTACTCATTTTATTCACATTCATGCAACACGGAGTTGGCGTTTGTGTGCATGCGGCTGCCATTTTGTTGATGAATAATTTCCTTGCTATAGATGTAGTCCATATACATACCCCCTGAAGCCTGACTGGAAACTCCCAGAGCTTGCCTCATCCCATCCTGTTTTGTTGCTAGGACATTGCTCATAGACTCCCAGCTGTTACTGTTTACTGCCACCATCACAAGAGCAAGCTCAAAGCTTCTGTGTCAGAGAAGAGAAAGCACATGTGGGATGGTTTCTATCAGAGAAGGAACTGGCTCTTGTGATGTTGGGGGTGAACTGTAAGAGCTAGGAGTCTCTTAGCAGGATCCTAGCAATAAGGCAGGGCAGGATGGTGTGATCTTGGGGAGTTTTCCAGTCAGGCTTTGGGAGGCTTCAGGCTTCATAATGGCCTACACTTATAGCAAGGGCATTATGTAACTTTGATCAAAACCGCACAGTTTGTTTTTATCTACAGGTGCCCCTTACCTGCATAGGCAGTTCTTTGGTAAAGGTGAACTATGCCTTTAAATTTCAACTTTCCTGCATTACAGCAGACCTACCCCCCCCCCCCGCCCCCATTATTTTATAGTATATTTAGATACAAAAAACATTTAAAGCTCAAACCTTGCCTCCTTTGTTGTATCCCTCACACGCACGACTAATAGTTGTCCTGTGGATAGATTCTCCCACCTGGGCTGTAGATCTCTGCAGCTCCTCCAGAGTTACCATGGGCCTCTTGGCTGCTTCTCTGATTAATGCTCTCCTTGCCCGGCCTGTCAGTTTAGGTGGACGGCCATGTCTTGGTAGGTTTGCAGTTGTGCCATATTCTTTCCATTTTGGATGATGGATTGAAAAGTGTTCTGTGAGATTTTCAAAGCTTGGGATATTTTTTTTATAACCTAACCCTGCTTTAAACTTCTCCACAACTTTATCCCTGACCTGTCTGGTGTGTTCCTTGGCCTTCATGATGCTGTTTGTTCAATAAGGTTCTCTAACAAACCTCTGAGGGTTTCAAAGAACAGCTGTATTTATACTGAGATTAAATTGCACACAAATGGACTCTATTTACTAAGTAGGTGACTTCGGAAGGCAATTGGTTTAACTAGATTTTAGTTAGGGGTATCAGAGTAAAGGGGGCTGAATACACATGAACGCCACACTTTTTAGATATTTATTTGTAAAACATGTGGAAAATCATTTATCATTTTCCTTCCACTTCACAATTATGTGCCACTTTGTGTTGGTCTATCACATAACATCCCAATAAAATACTTTTACATTATTGGTTGTAACATGACAAAATGTGGAAAATTTCAAGGGGTATGAATACTTTTTCAAGGCACTGTAAGTACAGAACATGCATCTGCCACATCCCTGATCACGCTGATCATATAAGTAGGTTGAAAAAGACATATGTCCGTGTAGTTTAACCACTTTCCACCCGCCATATAGCAATATGACATCGGCCAAGTGGTTGCGATATCCTGACCGGACGTCATATGATGTTGCCAGGATATCAAGCCGCTGCACGCACCCGGGGGTGCGCATCGCGGCGATCGTTGTTGCGTTGTGTCAGTCTGACACACAGCAACTTCGATCTAGGTAAAGAGTCTCTGACAGAGACTCTACCATGTGATCAGCCGTGTCCAATCACGGCTGATCACGATGTAAACAGGAAGAGCCTGATAGACGTGAGTAGAGGAGAGCCGATCGGCTGCTCTCCTGACAGGGGGGTCTGTGCTGATTGTTTATCAGCACAGCCCCCCTCGGATCCCGCCCAGGACCACCAGGATGCTGCCACTACCACCAGGGATGGCCACAACACTGGACCACCAGGTATGCCAAACTAAACCACCAGGGAAATGCCAATCTGTGCCCAGGCAGCTGCCAATCAGTGCCAAAGTAAAATGCCTGCCAGTGCCACCAGTGATGCCTATCAGTTAAATCTATCAGTGCCAGCCATCAGTGCCCATCAATGCCCATCGGTGCCACCTTTTAGTGCCCATCAGTACCACCTATCAGTGCCCATCAGTGCCCAGCAGTGCCATCTATCAGTGCCACCCATAAGTACCCATCAGTGCAGCCTGTCAGTGCCCATCAGTGTCGGCTATCAGTGCCAATCAGTGCCCAGCACTGCCACCTATGAGTTCCTATCAGTGCCGCCTATCAATGCCCATCAGTGCCGCATATCAGTGCCACCTATCAGTGCCGCCTATCAGTGCCCATCAGTGCCACCTATTAGTGCCCATTGTCAGTGCCCATCAGTTTCACCTCATCAGTGCCACCTCATCGGTGCTGCCTTATCAGTGCCCATCAGTGCAGCTTATCAGTGCCCATCAGTTAAGGAGAAAACTTACTTATTTACAAAATTTTATAACAAAAACAAAGAAAAACTTTTTTTTTCAAAATTTTCGGTCTTTTTTTTAATTAGTTTAGCAAAAAATAAAAAACCGCAGAGGTGATCAAATACCACCAAAAGAAAGCTCTATTTGTGAGAACAATTTGCTAAAAATTTAGTTCGGGTACAGTGTAGCATGACCGCGCAATTGTCATTTAAAAAGTTACAGCGCTGAAAGCTGAAAATTGGCCTGGGCAGGAAGGTGCGAAAGTGCCTGGTATTGAGGTGGTTAAACAAAGTAGAAAAATAAACTAAAATCCTGCATCCTCCGGACCCTAAACACACAGTTGATCCAGAGGAAGGCAAAACACAAATAGGCAATTAAGCGATGTTTACTGTGACCCTGAAACTGCAAAAGCAGCCGGATGGGGTTGCACAAATAACACAACCACAATGCTTGGCGCAGCAAAAATGACCCCCTGTCACATTCAGTGGCTAATACCATCGCTGTACATTACCCATTCAAGTGAATGGGGCTGCTCTATAACTGTGAACCAGATGCTAGACTCATGGTTTTATCCAGTATTCCTATTCAAAAAGCCCATTTGGGTGTCAAAAATATATATATATAAAAAAAAACAGGCATTCAGTAGGACACAGTATTGACTTCTGAATGCTTGCCAGCCTTGTATGTGCCACTTTGTGCAAAGCAATTCACTGTAAATCGCTCTTCAAAGAATGATGCAGGTGTAATTGAGCTCTTGTACAGTATGGTCCAATATGCTTCAACAGGGGAAAACTCCTTCCTAGTCCCCACAGGCAATTCTCCTTAATCCTGCCCATAGGATCAAATCACAAAATATGCTGTACGCAAGTACAGTATACAAGTGTAAACCCTAGTACTTGCGTTAACAGGCACATGTGCAGGGGTGGATTTTTCCAAATGCGCAAGTTTCACATTTCACGCTCATATGGGCCTGTAAACACAAGTACCAGGGTTTACAGCCGTATACCTGTGTACAGCATATTTTGTAGGTTATTCCTACAGGTGGAATTCCGCAGAAGCTGGAGCACCCGGACGCAGCAAATACAGGCATATTTTATGCCATATGACCATACACCTGCAAATACATCTGTGTACATGAGCCCTTTACATGTATGTAAAGCATACACCTTGCCACGTTCCTAATTACATGGACAATATATAGTAGATGAGTTCAGATAAGACGCATGTCCATGGAGTTCAACTAAAAAACAAAAATAAATGAATTAATTAAAATCCAGGATCCTCAGAAACCTATACAGTTAAACCTTGGATTGAGAGCATAATTCGTTCCAGAAACATGCTTGTAATCCAAAGCATTTGTATATCAAAGTGAATTTCCCCATAAGAAATAATGGAAACTCGAATGATTCATTCCACAACCATTTATTCATAGGTCCTTTGGTTTATAGCCCATATAAAAAGATTATAGCAATGTGACCAGGTTGTGTAACCAAAAAAATGTCCATCCACAATCTGCAGCCTCCACAAGGGGATTAGAAGCAAAATCCAGCAGAAGCTACAGAGTATAAAAGAGAAGAGAGGCGCCTATAAGTGTAGCAATATGTTGCTAAATGTTTTTACCTTCATTAAATGTAACCATATTGCTACACTTAGAGGCGCCTCTCTTCTCTTTTATACTCAGTTGTGACATGATGCTACTTGTATATCAAAACATCGTTCGTATAGCAAGTCAAAATTTATTAACAAAATGTTGCTTGTCTTGCAAAACGTTCTCAAACCAGGTTACTCTCAAACCAAGGTGTTACTGTCCTTGCAGTTAATACAAAGGAAGGCAAAATAACTTCATTAAAGATAGTTAAATATTTCTCAAACAGGAAAAAGGTTTCTTCCTGATCCCCAAATGCAATAGAATACTTCTTGGATCAATTATGGTATTGTTTCTTATAAATATTAATAGTCTGTTATCTGTGCATATATTTTGTGAATCGCAGATTAAAATGCTGTAATGGTCACGTAAACTCATTGGGGCTTCTCTTATGACATTTTTGTGTATACGAATACCCATACATCTCAACTTTCTGAGTTGATATAGAGGGACACCTTTCATTTTTTGGCTTAGAGATTGCCTTTAAAATCACCCTGTCACCCTTACAATAAAACACCACCTGCTAAAGAAAGAGGGAAAATATTTCTCTCTACTGATGCCCATGTCTTGAAATGCCCACACTTCAGGTATTTGACCAGTCAGATTGGTCATATGCCAGCCCCACCTGCCACATACTATGGTTCCTACTGCTGACTACCTGCTACGCCTATAGTGGAGTACAAGCCAGCTAGAGGAACTACTTCCTGGAGCAGGAGGAGCAGGAGTTAACACATCCAGTGGTGAAAAATACCCATGACAGTCAGTATTGAAGTGGCAGCATTTCCAGATACAAGCTACCTCTTCTTTTACACAACTAGGATTTTTTGTCAGTGACTCTGTGATGTCAGGGTCACTTTAAAATGAACATGTATTTGCCATTTAGTTATAGTGAAATAAAACCACTGATCTGCATTTTAGTTCCAGTATTGTACTCAGAATGGCACAGTCAGGCAACTAGCATCTTCAAAGCAACAAGAAGATAGTAGCGTGGGATCCTCATTAGTATTATGAAATAAATTTATTGAACAATAAAAATAGTACAGTGAGAGATGGGGGGTGTTAACGCGTTTCAGAGGTTCAATCCTCTTTCAGGCCCCCATCTCTCGTTAGCACGTAGGGGGTTCCATGAGACACAGTGTAGTATGCAGGATGACAGGCATTGGTAGCTTCTCTGACAGCTGTCAGAATCAGTTCTTTTCCTTGCCAGCTAGAGGTTATACACTGCTGACACACACTGACAGCTCTGCAGTGGTTTAGTTTACAACCTATGCTGGATATCAAGATTTTAACACGTAAGTGTATTATTTTTATTGCTGAATAAATGTATTTCATAATACTAATAAGGATCCCGCGCCGCTATCTTCTTGTTGTTTGAGCTTCTTGGATCTCCCTGGATCTACTTGGCAAGCTGCAGGACCCTTGTTATGTGGAATTGGCCCTTGTCCATAACATTTTTGCCACTATTTGATTACTTGAGAAAGCTGGACCTTGTAGTGCGCTCTACTGGTTTTTGTATTTTTAGCATTTTCAAAAGGAGAGGGTTAGCAATTTTAACCAAAGTATTTCTTTTAGCAGATTTTTTTTTAAGAATAATGTACATTGGTTTAGTTTATATGTTGTTGTTTTTTTCATTATGGTAGGATTAACCCCTTCCCACTGTTACTGTAGCTACCCCTTTCCACTGCCCGTGCCACCACAGTCCTCCTTACTGGCTCTACACCCATCCTAGACTGCTTGCAGTCCACTCAGGTGTGACTCCCAGTCCTCTTGACTGTGTGTCACTCATCAGCCCTCTTGGCTGCACCTTGTTGTTCCTTCTGGAGACTTGCCTGGCAGTGTTCTCCTGCTGTTCTCTTCTTGCTCCTGTGCCTCCTGTCCAGGACATCTCCATGTGTTTTAAGAGGGTCCTGTCCACACCTGAGCCCAGGCCCAAGGTCACCCCCCAGACTTGGGTGCTCCCTCCAGGGCCACGAGAGCCTAATGCCCCGTACACACGGTCGGATTTTCCGATAGAAAATGTCCGATCGGAGCGTGTTGTCGGAAATTCCGACCGTGTGTGGGCTCCATCGGACATTTTCCATCGGATTTTCCAACACACAAAGTTGGAGAGCAGGAGATAAAATTTTCCGACAACAAAATCCGTTGTCGGAAATTTCGATCGTGTGTACACAAATCCGACGGACAAAGTGCCACGCATGCTCAGAATAAATAAAGAGATGAAAGCTATTGGCCACTGCCCCGTTTATAGTCCCGACGTACGTGTTTTACGTCACCGCATTCAGAATGATCGGAGGACCGTGTGTATGCAAGACAAGTTTGAGCCAACATCTGTCGGAAAAAATCCTAGGATTTTGTTGTCGGAATGTCCGAACAAAGTCCGACCGTGTGTACGGGGCATAACACTTCATGTCCAGCTTCCACCTGAACAACTCCTCCCCACCTGGGCTGACCCTGAGTATTTGAGGGGGCCTGACCCCTGCCAATCCAAGTTAGGGATTGGTCAGGTCCCTTAGAATACTCCAAGCAGCTCCACCTTACCTCCCCCTTAATCCTTTCCAGAAGATTCTAGTGCATTCTAGAAAGAGAGGGGGAGTCCCAGTGATGCTACCTGTGAGTCATCCAGCTCTCCCTGGTTTCTGCCAACCCAGGAAATAATCCATAAATTTACCTTTGATAAAAACAAAATCCTATTTCTACTTCTAGTACTAGAGGGTGCTGCAAATGTAATATATTGGATATTAAAGGGGCTGGTTCCATAAAAAAAATCCTGTATCTTTAAAGCATGTTATACAGCACAGTGCTTGTGCTGTGTAATTTGGCCCCCTGTAACACCTGAAATACCTGGCTAATCCTGCCTGGTTTTGCCCTCCCCTCTGTAAACTGACCACGGTTTATCATGGCTGCTAAGCCCTGACACCGTGGTCAGTTTACGTGCCTCCGTCTCTCCTTTGTCCTCTCTTCCCTCCCTCTCTGTCTGTCTGCTCTGTGTCAAGTGCCCGCCCCCTCCCCTCCCCTCCTGCTGCTGAAATAACATTTAAAATCACATATAATCATGGGTGTTTGCTAATGCTGTGTGCTCCTGTCTTTGAGATTTATAAAAAAAATGCAGTATACACCGGATTTCAGAACGCTGCTCAGCGCTCACATGACCGGCCGCCTCTCTCCTCTTCTCGTCCCAACTGACGTCAGCGCGGAGAATCTCGGCCCCGCCCACTGCAGCTATCAGACAAGCAGAGAAGAGAGCCGGCCAGTCACATGAGTGTCGGGAGGTGCTCTGAAATGCAGTATATACTGCATTTTTTTTTAAAACCACAGAGACAAGAGCACACAGCATTAGCAAATACACATGATATGAAGTTAAATGAGTAGGTTGACAACCACTTTAATGTCTTGTTGTCTCCTTTTTATATTTTGCTCTTTATATTTATATGATGTAGAAAACATGTTATTTACAAAGTTAGAGAACTGATTTATCTTTCATCAGACAGCTTAGTCCAAATTTTAATGCGACACCCTGTGAAAGAGTTAGTCATGTGAGTTTATATATAGTTAAGTTAGCTATTAGGCCATGAAGGAATGATTTGCATGGCTCCGCCAAGTGTCCTGAAAGGAGGAACAATCTTCTTATATATGGGATATGTTAAATAGTTACATAGTAGGTGAGGTTGAAAAAAGACACAAGTCCATCAAGTCCAACCTATGTGTGTGATTATATGTCAGTATTACATTTTATATCCCTGTATGTTGCGGTCTTGCAGGTGCTTATCTAATAGTTTTTTTAAACTATCAATGCCCCCCGCTGAAACCACCGCCTGTGGAAGGGAATTCCACATCTTTGCCGCTCTTACAGTAAAGAAACCTCTACACAGTTTAAGGTTAAACCTCTTTTCTTCTAATTTTAATGAGTGGCCACGTGTCTTATTAAACTCCCTTCCGTGGAAAAGTTTTATCCCTATTGTGAGGTCACCAGTATAGTATTTGTAAATTGAAATCATATCCCCTCTCAAGCGTCTCTTCTCCAGAGAGAATAAGTTCAGTGCTAATATAATGTAATATTCTCCAGACCCTTTATTAGCTTTGTTGCCCTTCTTTGTACTCGCTCCATTTCCAGTACATCCTTCCTGAGGACTGGTGCCCAGAACTGGACAGCATACTCCAGGTGCGGCTGGACCAGAGTCTTGTAGAGTGGGAGAATTATCACTTTATCCCTGGAGTTGATCCCCTTTTTAATGCATGCCAATATTCTGTTTGCTTTGTTAGCAGCAGCTTGGCATTAGATGCCATTGCTGAGCCTATCATCCACTAGGACCCCCAGGTCCTTTTCCATTCTAGATTCCCCCAGAGGTTCCCCCCCAGTGATTGCATTCATATTTTTGCCACCCAAATGCATTATTTTACATTTTCTACATTAAACCTCATTTGCCATGTAGTTGCCCACCCCATTAATTTGTTCAGATCTTCTTGCAAGGTTTCCATATGCTGCAGAGAAATTATTGCCCTGCTTAGCTTAGTGATGTCCACAAATACAGAGATTGAACTGTTTACCCCATCCTCCAGGTCGTTTATGAACAAATTAAATAGGATTGGTCCCAGCACAGAACCCTGGGGGACCCCACTACCCACCCCTGACCATTCTGAGTACTCCCCATTTATCATCACCCTCTGAACTCGCCCTTGTAGCCAGTTTTCAATCCATGTACTCACCCTATGGTCCATGCCAACAGACCTTACTTTGTACAGTGAATGTTTATAGGGAACTGTGTTAAATGCTTTTGCAAAATCCAGATACACCACATCTATGGGCCTTCCTTTATCTAGATGGCAACTCACCTCCTCATAGAAGGTTAATAGATAGATATGTGATAGAATGAGTTATAACCTCTGTTCTAAGATTCTAAGAGGACTCTACTGTGCGCCACACTGATTTGGTTGGAAGACTCTTTGATTTCTTTAGTCACTTCTGACCATAACCTTTATATATATATATATATATATATATATATATATATATATACACACACACCATCCTATTATTCTACCACAGACCTGAGACTAACACCCTGCGTTAGATCAGTGTTAACTTATTTTTGCACTGATTGGTAGAAAGAAGGGGATAGGTCACATGATCCTCCATACCTAGAAGTACTGTAGCAGGTATTTCACACTGCACCAATTGGTACATGGGGTGGAAGGAGATTACAGAGAACGTAAGTATCAGCGGGAAAGGGGTGGGCTATGAGGTGAACCAGTTACTTCACCCTCAATGGTCTGACCAGGTACACTATGCACACTAATCTCAATACCAACATCACCAAATCTCTGGCTCAAGTGTTGAAATTAAGTACAGCATAGAAATTCACTTTACAGACAGCATGTCAGATATCAGGGAATTGTGATTGGTTGATATAGTTTCCTCCCTGCTGTCATCGCTGCTGTCTACATTACCTTACTACACTATCTAATTGCAGCAAGCAATCTGAAACATTTTCATTAAGCCATTTGAACATTTGAATTTTGATGATGCGTAAATGCAGTTAAGGCCTAGTTCACACCAGAGAGATTTCAGAGTGATTTCAGGTGCGACTTGTGTCGCACAGAATCACCTGACAATAGAAATCATATTATTCTCGATCAGCTGTATTATAAATTAATATTTTGAGAAGGTCTGTTTAGCTATTAAAGGCACAGATTTAACTTTACAGATAATGCAACACCAAGACATCATACTTCATAGACACCTTTAATAAGAAACACAACAGCTGGAGCATTGTCCCAGACATCACACTAATACGACATGCATCAGCTTAAGTTAAACATGAAAATCACATAGCACATCACAATATACAGATCAGAATGTTATGAATCCCATCTTCATTGCAGCGCTGGTCACTTGCAGCATTTGCAGGTCTCACTTCCGCTAGCACATCGACAGCCCTCACTGCATTTACCGCACTTGTCCGGACAGCAGGTGCAGCAGCCTGTGGATAGAGACAGTCATCAGATGATAGAATAATGTGCTTAGACCAAGGTGAATGTCATAGCAGCCAAAAGCTCCAATACTTATTACTGTCATCAATAAAACAGAATAATAAAAGTGAAAAAAACAAATATATATATATATATATATATATATATATATATATATATATATATATATATATGTATAAATAAAAGAAGCCTATACCTAACAATACATGATAAAAAAGGCGCTATGCAAACCGTTGGCGCTATATAAATCCTGTATAATAATAATAATTAGTGATGTCATTGGTTTATCAGAAGATAATCACACCATTAGCTACGTAGAACAGCCACGCAACTAGCAATTTCAAAAGGGGAGGTTAGCTATAGCAGCCTTTATATTTTCTCAGTACAGGTTTCCTGTAATGTTTCAAGTTTACTTGAACATGCTGTATATGACAAATCAAACAGGTCTAAAAGTCAGGTAACAAAAGAAACTCATCTTGATCCAGTGATGTGCATGAGAGAGGCAGCTCTCTCGAGTCTCTCTCTCCTCATTGGCTCACACAGCAGCAGTGGCTGTCAATCACAGCCAGTAAGCCAACGAGGAAAGGGGCCAAACCACGCTCTGTGTGTGAATGGACAGTGTCCATTCACAAGAGCGCAGCACGGGAGCAAGCCTGCTCAAGTGCCCCCCCCATCGCAAGGGGCTTGCAATTTTGGGGCACTCGGCAGTTGGGAGGGTCAGAACTGCCAGCAGGTAAGTATAATATTTTTTTTTATATAATTAATACCTTTAGAATCACTTTAATGCATTCTTTGCATTAAGGTAAAAAAAACTTCCAATATCAGTTCCACCCTGTTGCTACCATTCCAAATGAGGAGCAAGAGAAGGCGGGCCATACCGGTGGTGTGTGTGTATGGACAGCATGCTATGGGGTGCACGCAGAAGAGGTGGAGTTACAGTTCCGGAGGGGGACTCCAGAAGCAGGTAAGTAAACCGTTTTTTAAATTGTAATTTAAAAAAAGACTTTATAATCGCTTTAAGCGTTTTTCTAAACAGAAGCCAAAAATTATTTTCAACTGAGGAGAAAATTATTAAAACATTTATTTTCTTGCTCAGCTGAAAGTACCTACATTTTTTGGAAATAAGGAACCTTATCTTGGTCTATTATTTTAACAAACTGAGCCTAATGATTGTTATTTTAGGTAGTGACAGTCAATGGAAGTTAAAAAAAAAAAATAACAGTCACATGCCTGACAATAACAGCTGTTGTAGAATTAATCAGAGATTTACAGGATAGTGAATTTAGTCGATTGCCTATTGTACATGAAAATGAAAATGAAAAGTCTTACTTTTTTTGCATGAATCGCATTTGCAGTCCTGACATTTACAGGCATCTGGTTGGCAGGTACAGGGGGCACCTATAAAAGACAAAGAGATACAATTGTAAAGGACTATATAAAAAAAAAAAACAAAAAAAAAAAAACACATAAGCAAGCTAGACTATACAGAAATATATAGTTGTGTACCAGTATATAATTCATAATGGGCTCTCCTAGATTGTGGAATCCTGTCTCAAATGCTCAGTTTGTAAGTCTCTCCTTATAGACATCCCAACCTGCAAAAAACTAAATTCAGGGAGGTGGCAAACTTATTTCAGGGAGGTGACGTTTCGTGCCTGCGCCGACCCCCCCCCCCCCCCCCCAATTAAATGCAGCCTTGCCAGTGACAATTAAACGCAGCCTTACCAGTGCCAATTAAATGCAGCCTGATCAGTGCCAATTAAATGCAGCTATACCAGTGCCCATGAAATACAGCCTTACCAGTGCCCATAGAATACAGCCTGATCACACAGAGCTCTGAAACAGATTTGAATATCTCGGTGGCAACTGTAACAAATTCCTGCCTCCTATGATACAGGTCACACTGATTCAATGTATCATTGGATCAGTGTTCCATCTGTCTTGGAGGCAGGACTTTGCCATCACATTCGACTGTCACGAAGCCACATCAGAAGATAATTGGTTCCTATGTGCAACACAGACAGTTTATGTTTCAGACACTTTCACCTCCCAGACACACACTGTGCACATAATACCACCCAGAGCAACAATGACCCCCATTACACTGAGAACCCTTCCTCTCATCTATTCTTTATACCTATCTCTTCCCCCCAACATTGGGATGGATCACATCCCGGGTCCAGCCTGCAGACCCCACCATGCCTCTGTCTCTCACTTCACACAGCCACCATACTTCTGGCAACACCTACCCACGGACACCTGTGAGCGCCAGACAAGCCCGAGTGGCCACCACAGCCGTACTCCATTCGGCGGCTCTGTGGTCTAGAGTGACAGCTGTCTTAGTCAATGAGAGGCTGGAGAGTGATAGGTGGGGATAGTCCTTGAATGACACAACAACAGCCAGTGAGAGGAGCGGAGAATAATCTGTCTTCTGTCTGTGGCTAAGTGACAGGACCAGCTGGGCGATCGCCCGGCACTCTTGGGTGTTCCCGTGAGCCCGCAGCCAAATGCGGGAGACTCCCACGACTCGCAGGAGACTTGGGATGTCTGCACTTTAACTTGCACTTAGGATTGTGAGAGGTGCTAAATCAATAGTATCAGCACATTAGACAAAAGTTTGTGCCACCACAAGGCTACAAAAGTCCACTTATAATTTTCCAGTAGAATTAATACTGTGTGATGGTGCTCCAAAATAAATTCATAATAATTTCAAACTCGTGCTCCCCTCTGTGTGATTCTGCTCACCTCAGGGTATGTGACCACACAATTAAGTTTGGGTTAATGCGCAGTTGAACCACCTCTGGGCTCTATGTTAGATGGGCATTGCAGAATCCTAGATGGTTCAATGATGCTGTCCTCAGTACATGCATGAAAAAATAGGCTGGATAGTGTTTTATCGTTTAAACAAATTATTTATTAAAAAACATCATCTCCAGGGTACTTACACTTTGTAGGTGCTTCCAGCGCACCACTCTATAGCAGGAAAATTAATAAAAGATTCCTATAAGGCTGTAAATCCGGTTTGTCCACACCTGCTCAGATGAGCATCTGAGCTGCCTCCTACACTATCCTATCCCCTACCCAATGCTGGTTGACACAGGGATATGACGTCTCTTCCTCAGGGGGATTCTGATAAACCCTTGGTAGCTTGCAAGGTTTTCTTTATTCTATAAGGGGGAGGGTTATAGTCAGGAAAGCCTATGGAGCCTATGCAGAATGCTGAGGATCATGAGAACTGAAGTCCAGGACAGCAGTCATAGAATGGGACTCATGGACCCTACTCTACAGTTCCCGGAGAACCCTGAGGCAGAGGCAGAGGTGGAGTGTTGATTTTTTTCAGAACTGCTCTAAGAACTTCTTCCTCTTGTTGCCGCGGAAGTCCATGTGAGCACATCTGTCTGTGTGCTCACATATCGACAGAAGGCCAAGTCAGCGGGGACCAGGGCCTGAGGCCGGAGGGCTCACCCTCCTCTCTTGCACTCCTGACCACCAGAAACATCTGTGTAAAGACAAGGGGCCCCTTTTCTGAAGCAGGAACTTTACAGTCACATCACAAGAACCAGTGAGAGCAGGATGCCCATGAATTGCATATTAAAGTTGATGTAAACCCAATGTCATCCTTTCTAAACTACTGCCATAGGGGTTATCTATAAGCATATACATGCCTCCTGCATGTATCTTTACCTGTCAAATGTCTCCCCTCTGTCTGTTATGAGACCCGAAAAACTGCATATTCTGTGGGTGGGTCTGTTGTCTGGAGCTCGGTGGGTGGAGTCGTGATGTCAGTAGACTCCCCGCCCACCTCTACACCCCCCTTGTCAATATGCATTTTCTCCTGTGTATTTCTAACATCCAGTGAAAAGACAGGAAAGTAACCACATGACTTCAGCATGCCAAATCATGCTGAGGTGTGGAACAGCCAATCCTTGCAGAGCTGCTGAAGAAAGGAATGGGGGTGGGAATTAAAAAATAATGCATGTCTTAGGCTAGTGCACGAGATATGTAAATCACCTGTCACTCAAAGCAAGGGGGGGATTTGACAAGTTTTTCTCTGTTTGTCAAGTTTTATCTCATTGAACAATAAAAGAGGATTGCTCAGAGCTGGATTAACTCTTTGTGGCAAGACTGGGCTCAAATGATAGGAAATCTTATACTCTACATTATGACATAAAAAAAAAAAATTGGGTTTAAATCCACTTTAACTAGCAGGGACTGAGTTGCTGGAAGCAGAAAACATAATACCTAGTACCTATACTGCACCTAGAATGCATCTATACTGCATGCTGGTTTATCAAGACTGTTGTGCACCAAGGGCCCCAACTATAGTCGGCAGAAGGACGCAAAAATAGACTATTCCCTATAAAGCCCTTTTACAAGCCCCCTTATTTCTACTACTTCTATAAAGTATACCCCCATCCAGTTAGCCTAGGCCTAGCACAGTCATCATTAATACATCTTGGCAGTATAGTCACTTGAACGCAGTAGATTAAAGAAGTAAGGCCAAAGCTCTTTTGTGGGTCTTGTGTGTCACAAGAGTGCAGGAGTGTCAGCTGATGTCAGCTGGTCCAGGCTCAGGCGAGATCCTGACTTTAATGTCGAGATCCACCTAGATGCCTGAGTGGCAGCTGGCTCAGACTCTCAGAGCACCCCTAAGAGCCTGAGCCAGCTGCTCCTGTCTCCTTCACATCCCGGTGCTCCAGTGAACGCTGGAGTGGCAGAGCAGAGAGCTGGTGACTGACATTGTCTGGTTTTCCGCTCACTGAAGACCGAGAACTGAGTGATCAGTGGCTGTTCTCAGTCTTAGAGGTGTGCGGAGGACAGATGCAGCATCAAACTGATGCTTAATCCACCTAGGTGAGTATGATTGTGTAGTGATGGTGGACTACAGTTATAATATTGTGCAATTTCCCCGTCATTCTTCATCTATAGTTATATCCCTCTAGTGCTGGGCGTCAGTGACTGTCATCATATCTGTGAGCACAACCAAAGGGATTGTGGGACTAGTAGTCTATCAGACTGGCGATTCGGTTGCGTGACATTACATCTGGACTACACATCCCAGGGATCCTTGCTACAACCTGAGAAGCCTTCTGGGAGGAACTATAAAAGAGGCAGGAGATCCGCCCCGCACTCTCTTCTTCCTGGGTCTTGCCCAGTGCACATCTCTCTGCGGCGGAGAGAGAGGCTGCTAGCCTACCACGCAGTGATCGAGTGATTCCAACCCGGCCCAGGAGGGCCTAACATTGCTTGATGTTCGTCAGACATCTACACGGCATCAACCCAGCAGATTAAGGATGAGTCGAACACCCCCGGTTCGGTTCGCACCGGAACAACCGAACTGGCAAAAAATTCGGAAGAACACACGAACACCATTAAAGTCTATGGGATACAAACATGAAAAACATGAAAAATCAAAAGTGCTCATTTTAAAGGCTTATATGCAAGTTATTGTCATATAAAAGTGTTTGGGGACCCAGGTCCTGCCCCAGGGGACATGTATCAATGCAAAAATGTTTTTTTAAAAATGGCCATTTTTTCGGGAGCAGTGATTTTTTTTTTAAATGCTTAAAGTGAAACAATAAAAATAAAATATTCCTTTAAATATCATGCCTGGGGGGTGTCTATAGTATGTCTGTAAAGTGGCACATTTTTCCCATGTTTGGAACAGTACCATAGCAAAATGACATTTTTTAAAGGAAAAAAGTCATTTAAAACTGATTGCGGCTGTAATGAATTGCCCCCCCTCCAGTCCATTACTAGGCCCTTTGGGTCTGGTATGATTATTGAGGGGAACTCCGAACCAAAATTTAAAAAAAAAATACGTGGGGGTCCCCCCAAACTCCATACCAGGCCCTTCAGGTCTGATATAAAAATTAAGGGGAAACCTGCGCCAAATTAAAAAAAAATGGCGTAGGGGTCCCCCCCAAAATCCATACGAGCCCCTTATCCGAGCGCGCAACCTGGAAGACCGCAGGAAAAGAGAGGGGAACGAGAGAGCGCCCACCCCCTCCTGAACCGTACCAGGCCACATGCCCTCAACATGGCGAGGGTGCCTTGGGGTCTGACCTTGACCGGTGGTTGTGGGGGTATGCGGGCGGGGGGCTTATCGGAATCTGGAAGCCCCCTTTAACAAGGAGACCCCCAGATCCCGCGTCCCCATGTGAAATGGTAACAGAGTACATTGTACCCCTACCATTTCCCAAAAAAAGTGTCAAAAATGGTAAAAAAGACAAGAGACAGCTTGGGACATGTTTATTAAAAAATAAAAACATAAAAATGCCCAGCGATGCAAATTCACGCCGCCCGACGGACCGAGAAAGAAGAAGCCGCAACAGTTCCAGCTCCCGCCGAGTGACACTTTTTCTGGGTGACAGCTGTTATATAGGGTGACCCCGCCCCCTCTGACACCACGGGGGCTTCCCCATGGGGTCAGGGGGGGCAGAGTCACCCGTTTACGTCACCGGGTGGCCCCACCCTCAGCTATAATACAGCTGTTGCAGCAGAACTGTTGCAGCTTTTTTTTTTTCGGTCCGTCGGGCGACATGAATTTACATCACTGGACATTTTTTTTTAATAAAGGACTTGTCTTTTTTACCATTTTATGACACTTTTTTGTGAAATGGTAGGGGTACAATATACCGTGCCCTTTTTTTCAATGAGTTTTATCCATATTGCCGAGACCCGACAATTCATTCCAGCCGCGATCAGTTTTAAATGACAATTTTTCCTTTAGAAATGTAATTTTGCTGCGGTACTGTTACAAACACGGGAAAAATGTGCCACTTTACAGGCATACTATAGACACCCCCCCCCCAGACATGATATTTAAAGGAATATTTCATTTTTATTGTTTCACTTTAAGCATTAAAAAAATCACTGCTCCCGAAAAAACAGACGTTTTAAAAAAAAAAATTGCATTGATATATGTCCCCTGGGGCAGGACCCAGGTCCCCAAACACTTTTTATGAATAAATTGCATATAAGCCTTTAAAATGAGCTGCGCAAATACTCTATGAAAAAAAAAATTGCAACACCCACCATTTTAATCTATAGGGCCTTTGCCTTAAAAAAATATGTAATGTTTGGGGGTTCAAAGTAATTTTCTTGCAAAAATGGTGATTTCACTTCCTCACTACCTATCACAGTTTCGGAGGCCCTGAAATGTCAAGATAGCACAAAACCCCCACAAATGACCCCATTTTGGAAAGAAGACACTTCAAGCTTTTTGCTGAGAGGCATTTTGTGTCCACTGAATATTTGATATTTTGCCACAAGTTTCAGGAAAATTACAATTTCTTTTTTTTTTTTTTTTACACAAAGTTGTCACTAAATATATATTGTTCAAATATGGCATGGTTATATGTGGAATTACACCCCAAAATACATTCTGCTGCTTCTCCTGAGTACGGGGATACCACATGTGTGGGACTTTTTGGGAACCTAGCCACGTACAGGACCCCAAAAACCAAGCACCACCTTCAGGCTTTCTAAAGGCGTAAGATTGTGCTTTTACGCCTCACTACCTACCACAGTTAATGAGGCTCTGAAATGTCCAGATAGCACAAACCCCCCCCCCCCCCCAAAGACCCCATTTTGGAAAGTAGACACCCCAAGGTATTTGCTAAGAGGCATGGTGAGTATTTTGCAGATCCCATTTATTTTTGAAAATGAAAAAAAATGTTTGTTTTTTTTTTCTTTTTTCAATTTTCAAAACTTTGCGACAAAAAGCGAGATCTGCAAAATACTCACCATACCTCTCAGCAAATAGCTTGGGGTGTCTACTTTCCATAATGGGGTCATTTGGGGGGGTGCCATCTGGGCATTCCATGGCCTCCAAAACTGTGATAGGCAATGAGGAATGAAATCAACAATGTATGCCCTTAGAAAGCCTGAAGGCGGTGATTGGCTTTCGGGGACCTGTACACGGTTAGACTGCCAAAAAGTTCCACACAAGTGTTATACCCATACTCAGGAGAAGCAGCAGAATGTATTTTTGGGTGTAATTCCACACATAACCATGCCATGTTTGAACAATATATAATTTAGTGACAACGTTGTGTAAAGAAAAAAAAAATTAATTTTCCCCAAACTTGTGGCAAAATATAAAATATTCCATGGACTCAACATGCCTATCAGCAAATAGCTTGGAGGTGTCTACTTTTCAAAAAGGGTTGATTTGGGGGGGGGGTTGTGCTATCTTGGCATTTTATGGCCTTTGAAACTGTGATAGGAATGAAATAAAAAATGTACTCCCTTATGCCGCGTACACACGAGTGGAATTTCCGACAGAAAGAGTCAGATGTGAGCTTCTCTTCGTATATACCGACCGTGTGTACGCCCCATCGGATTTTTTCCGTCGAAAATTCAGACGGACTTAGATAGAGAACATGTTCTATATTTTTCTGACGGAACAAACTACTATCGGAAAAACTGCTCGTCTTTATGCTGTTCCAGCGCACCAAAAACTACGCATGCTCTGAGGCAAGTACGAGACGGAAGCTATTGGCTACTGGCTATTGAACTTCCGTTTTCTAGTCCCGTCGTACATGTTGTACGCAGGGCCGGACTTACCATTGGGCTTGACTGGGCTCAAGCCCATGGGCCCCGCCGGGCCCCTGCCTGTTTCAAAAGCCGCCGAGAGCCGCCGAAACCCGCCGAGATACACAGGACATCTGGCTCTGTATCTCGGCTGCGCCATTTTTAAACTGAAAGGCTGCAATGACAAAGCAGCAATGACACTGGAGCAAGGCTACACTGACAAGTCTGCAAATGACACTGGGGCAAGGCACTGACAAGGCTGCAATGACAATGACAAGGCTGCAGATGGACACTGATAAGGCTGCATTGATGGGCATTTAAATGTAATTTTTTTTTTCTTAAACTTCCCTCCTAAAAGTTTTTTCCTTAAAATTCCCTCCTAAACTTGGGGTGCGTGTTATACGCCGATAAATACGGTAATTATCATTTTAACCATTTTTATTGCTTTTATTAATCGTGGACCCAGGACGAATACCAGTACAGTATTCCCCACTTATACGCTTATATATTATCTACTTTTGTGAGTAGCCATTTGGCTGTTTTGTCCTGTCCAATTAAACAGAAGTTCTTTAATACTGCACTGAGTCTGGGGCACCTTGTCCTTTTCTATTTGTGTTTTATAGAGCTGTGCATATGTATAGAAGGGTAGGGACCGAAAGTGACTCAAGCCCAGGGGCCCCCACCACCCTAAGTCCTGCCCTGGTTGTACGTCACCGCGTTCTTGATGGTCGGACTTTGGTGTTACCGTGTGTGTGTAAGACAGCTTGAGTGGAACTCCATCGGAACTCCGTCAGAAAAACCTTCAGAGTTTATTCCGTCTGCAAAACCGGTCGTGTGTGTACAGGGTATAAGAAATCCTGAAGGTCGGTGCTTGGTTTTCGGGGTCCTGTACACGGCTGATATCTCCCCCTTGAGACAGAGAGAGAGACCGAAGATAGAGATTCCCCAGTCCCTTTCTCTGCAGCCTCAGCTGCACTGAAAATGAATGGAGAGAAGACAGCGGCTCCTCTCCATTCATAAACTGAGACATCGTAATCACAGGAGATTACAATGTTTCAGTTATGTGAATGGACAGAGTCAGTTGACTCTGTCCAAACACAAAGGAAGGAGGAGGACACGGAGAGAGACCGCACAACGGAGGGGGACAGCAGAACGGAGGGGGACAGCAGAACGGAGGGGGACAGCAGAACGGAGGGGGGACAGCGGAGGGGGACAGCGGAACGGAGAGGGCATGAAGGATGCGGTGACAGTCAGCGGTGATCGCGTGTGGGAGAGTTACAAGCACCGATCACCGCTGTATAGATTTCACTAAAGCAGCTGAAAGCCACTAAGGGAGAAGCTTGTAACTCACCCACACGTCCTGCCCTGGTTGTACGTCACTGCGTTCTTTGACTCAGTTGACTCTGTCCATACACAAAGGAAGGAGGAGGACACGGAGAGAGACTGCACAATGGAGGGGGACAGCACAACGGAGAGGGACAGCAGAACGGAGAGGGACAGCAGAACGGAGGGGGACAGCAGAACGGAGGGGTACAGCAGAACGGAGGGGGACAGCAGAATGGAGGGGGACAGCAGAACGGAGAGGGACAGCAGAACGGAGGGGGACAGCAGAACAGAGGGGGACAGCAGAACGGAGAGGGACAGCAGAACGGAGGGGGACAGCAGAACGGAGAGGGACAGCAGAATGGAGGGGGACAGCAGAACGGACACAGTCACAGGACACAGTCACAGGGTCCCAATATAACGTACATGTGGGTGTGGGTGCATGTCCCCAGACTCACCCTTGGTGCATTCAGGCTGTGCAAAGGCACCTGTATGGATGTCATATTGGCTAGTGTCTGTGCATCTGCTGTGTCCCAATAGACATTTATGGGACCGTCGACACAGGGTTCACTCAACACCTGTACATCCCTGTGCCAGGAAAACACAACCCTGCACGGTGCACGAATGTGATCACCTGATATGAACGAGGCCTTACGGTAGATGCTGCTTTATGAGGAACATGAAATAATTAATAAACCAAAAATGATAAGTTAAACCAACTCATAACTGCATATTTTTGCACCCTTACTTTTCCTTTGTACTATTGTTTAAATTAGTAAATGCAATAAAATAGAGGCCAGATGATTTAGTGTTGTATACCAGTTTTGGTAGTTGAATAATGCATCTTTATAGACATTCACAGATCAGACCAAAAAAAGAGGGACTTCTAGCTTCATTTATATTTAAATAATACAATATGTTGCTGTTTACCATCATCTGTCAGACTTTCACTATTCATCTATCAACTGACCCCCTGTGTTCGTGTTACTGTTTGATTCTACCTGTTAATTCCTGTATTTCTCCCGGCATGGAGCCAATCCTCCACTAGCAATAGATGGTACTTTGCATGTGATGTCTTTTGTGTTGCTCAATAAAATATTTGAATATGAAAAAGAGGGACAAATGGGGGACAGAGGGATTTGGTGTCAAATGAGGGACAGTCCCTCCAAATGAGGGACAGTTGGGAGCTATGGCAATAGAAGACGGCCGCATGGGGCGGGGGATGTTCCAATCTCCTTCAGACACTGGAATTGATAAGCTATGAACATAACGAACCCCCTATTTATGCTATAAAAGAGAGGTTTATGAAGAACCTCCCATTGTCAGCTAAGTCTGGGAAATAGCTACATATTTAAGATTAAATTACAATCAAAACTTAACAATATCCATCCATTATCATCAATGTCATTGGCATACCTTGTGCACATTTGCAATCCTGAGAGTCCATGGTTTCTGTGGATTCGGATGGTCAGTAGACAATGGTGATTTTCAGATGCTTAGTAGACGATGGTGATTTTCAGATGCTTAGTAGACGATGGTGATTTTCAGATGCTCAGTAGATGGCGGTAATTCTCAGGGTGTTGCTGTTTGAAGCGTACAGCTGTGCTGTTCTCTATATACACAGGATTCCAGACTGAGTGCAAAAGCCAGCACATAATAATCACACCCCTTGCCACCCACATGACTCACAGCCACATGTGTAATGACACAGTGCAGAACAAGGACATGATGTGTGCAAAACCTGCAGAGTCAGAGAAGACAGACCATTACACAGCACAAACACAATTGCTCGGATTATTTTTGCCAATAGATAATCATTGTAGTGATCAAGTTCTAGCATAAAGGAAAATAGTTGTGAAAATGCATTTGTGTGTATGTTTGTAGTATTCTTTCTTTGCTGATGCTGACTATAGTTGGCATCTGCAAATGTAGGTCTGGGGCAAAGGTGTATTATGTGCCTAATTACATGATGCCCTACCTTACTACCTTAGAATCTGGGAGGAATGATAAAGTTATAGCCACCGACTGTCCCTTGTTTGGAACCAAACAAGTATGTTATACAGATGACATGTTAGATCCTGGCTGAGTGCAGTGACACACATGACATGTTAGATCCAGAGTGCAGTGACAGTATTTTATACAGATTACCTGTTATGCTGTGTACACACGACCGGACTTTCTGACCGAACTGGTCCGACAGAACGAATCCGTCGGACAATTCAATCGTGTGTGGGCTTCATCTGGCCTTTTCTGTCGAAAAATCTGTCGGACTTTAGAAATAGAACACGTTTCAAATCTTTCCGACGGACTCGAGTCCGATCGAAAAATCTGTTGTATGCTAGTCCGACGGACAAAAAAGGACACAAGGGCAGCTATTGGCTACTGGCTATGAACTTCCTTATTCTAGTCTGGTAGTACGTTATCACGTTTGAAACGATCGGACTTTGGTGTGATCGTGTGTAGGCAAGTCTGTTTAGTTGGAACCCCGTCGAAAAGTCCTTCGGTGTTCAGTCCGACGAAAAGTCCGGTCATGTGTACACGGCATTAGATCCAGGAGGAGTGCAGTGACAGTATGTTGTACAGATGACCTGTTAGATCCAGGAGGAGTGCAGTGACAGTATGTTGTACAGATGACCTGTTAGATTCAGATGGAGTGCAGTGACAGTATTTTATACAGATTTCCTGTTAGATCCAGGAGGAGTGCAGTGACAGTATGTTATACAGATGACATGTTAGATCCAGGCAGAGTGCAGTGACAGTATGTTATACAGATGACATGTTAGATCCAGGCAGAGTGCAGTGACAGTATGTTGTACAGATGACATGTTATATCCAGGCGGAGTGCAGTGACAGTATGTTATACAGATGACATGTTAGATCCAGGCAGAGTGCAGTGACAGTATGTTATACAGATGACATGTTATATCCAGGCAGAGTGCAGTGACAGTATGTTATACAGATGACATGTTATATCCAGGCAGAGTGCAGTGACAGTATGTTATACAGTTGACCTGTTAGATCCAGGATGAGTGCAGTGACAGTATGTTGTACAGATGACATGTTATATGCAGGCGGAGTGCAGTGACAGTATGTTGTACAGATGACATGTTATATCCAGGCAGAGTGCAGTGACAGTATGTTGTACAGATGACATGTTATATCCAGGCAGAGTGCAGTGACAGTATGTTGTACAGATGACATGTTAGATCCAGGCAGAGTGCAGTGACAGTATGTTGTACAGATGACATGTTAGATCCAGGCAGAGTGCAGTGACAGTATGTTGTACAGATGACATGTTAGATCCAGGCAGAGTGCAGTGACAGTATGTTGTACAGATGACATGTTATATCCAGGCGGAGTGCAGTGACAGTATGTTATACAGATGACATGTTAAATCCAGGCGGAGTGCAGTGACAGTATGTTATACAGATGACATGTTAGATCCAGGCAGAGTGCAGTGACAGTATGTTATACAGATGACATGTTATATCCAGGCAGAGTGCAGTGACAGTATGTTATACAGATGACATGTTAGATCCAGGCAGAGTGCAGTGACAGTATGTTATACAGATGACATGTTAGATCCAGGCAGAGTGCAGTGACAGTATACAGATGACATGTTAGATCCAGGCAGAGTGCAGTGACAGTATGTTGTACAGATGACATGTTATATGCAGGCGGAGTGCAGTGACAGTATGTTGTACAGATGACATGTTATATCCAGGCAGAGTGCAGTGACAGTATGTTGTACAGATGACATGTTATATCCAGGCAGAGTGCAGTGACAGTATGTTGTACAGATGACATGTTATATGCAGGCGGAGTGCAGTGACAGTATGTTGTACAGATGACATGTTATATCCAGGCAGAGTGCAGTGACAGTATGTTGTACAGATGACATGTTAGATCCAGGCAGAGTGCAGTGACAGTATGTTGTACAGATGACATGTTATATCCAGGCGGAGTGCAGTGACAGTATGTTATACAGATGACATGTTAGATCCAGGCAGAGTGCAGTGACAGTATGTTATACAGATGACATGTTATATCCAGGCAGAGTGCAGTGACAGTATGTTATACAGATGACATGTTATATCCAGGCAGAGTGCAGTGACAGTATGTTATACAGATGACATGTTAGATCCAGGCAGAGTGCAGTGACAGTATACAGATGACATGTTAGATCCAGGCAGAGTGCAGTGACAGTATGTTATACAGATGACATGTTAGATCCAGGATGAGTGCAGTGACAGTATGTTGTACAGATGACCTTTTAGAATCAGATGGAGTGCAGTGACAGTATGTTGTACAGATGACCTGTTAGATCCAGGATGAGTGCAGTGACAGTATGTTGTACAGATGACCTTTTAGAATCAGATGGAGTGCAGTGACAGTATGTTATACAGATGACATGTTAGATCCAGGATGAGTGCAGTGACAGTATGTTGTACAGATGACCTTTTAGAATCAGATGGAGTGCAGTGACAGTATGTTGTACAGATGACCTGTTAGATCCAGGATAAGTGCAGTGACATTATGTTATACAGATGACCTATTAGATCCAGGATGAGTGCAGTGACAGTATGTTTTATAGATGACATGTTAGATCCAGGCGGAGTACAGGGACAGTACGTTATACAAATGTAGCGGTACCCCTGTAAGGGCTGATGATACACTCTGTACCCCACTGATTACCTCAACTCTGCAAATCCTCCCTCACCTCTGACACCCTGGGTTCCGTCATGTCACCAGCTGTGGTAGTAAATAGAGACTCACACAATATTAAGGAAACAGTTCAAATATGTTTACTGTATTATCAAAACACATCATACATATATCAACTTTGTCAGTAATGGAAACACTCCTGTATACACCGCCCTTTATCTCAAACTTATCAAATAAACACACAATATTATATTCAATAGGATGGCTCCCTTTAGCAGTTCAATGCAATTAGAGCAGATGAGGGGAGAAGATGATAAAAAGGTGAAAAAGGGTAATCCTTGAAATCCAGATATCTTAAGCTAGCCTCTTTATGTTGTAAATAAAGAAATCCAAAATTACAAGGTGTAGCAAAGTTAGCAAAGCTGTGATTTATCCTGGTAGTAGTATAACTTCCTTCTTTTATGATCCTAAAGATGTCATCTGATGTGGCTACTGAAATCAGTAATGTGTACTGAGCATAGGTATCTGCTTGTTGTGTCCGTGACAGAATAGGTTTTAACTTTTGTAGCTAGACTGTGTGGGTGATGTTTAACAGCAGTGTCCTTAACTATGACATGGGCTATGCCCGCTCACCACTCTGGAACTCAGATGGATTAGATAAGGGTTTAGATGATGAGAAGACTCCAGCCAGAAAGCTCTCTCTATAGCTTGGCTCTGGATAATGGCTCCACCATGCCACGCTGCAGCCCACTGGAATCTGAATTGCAGACGCCTTTGGATGACGTGGAACACCCTTCGGTCCACTGCACTGAAGAAGCGATGCTGTCCGCAGAGATCCCTCTGGGTATAGCTGCATACCTCCCAACATTTTGAGATGGGAATGAGGGACACCTACTAACAAATGTATGTAGGCATAGGACATGTCCCCTGCCACACCCCCTTAAAGGAGAATTAACCAAAAAAAGGGTAATTAAACCCACAAGGACTTTTTTTTACCACTACTATTCCTTTATATTTGCCTTTAAAATGTACAAATGCAGCAATTTAGCAATCAGATGAAAGGTTTAGCACTGGGAAACTCTTTTTGAAAGATAAAAAGTGCATTTTATATACAACTATATGGATCAGACCAAAATGAGGGACAAATGAGTGGGAAAGAGGGACAAATCAGGGACAGTCCCTCGAAGTCAGGGACAGTTGGAAGCTATGTAGCTGTACAGCTCGTTGCTGTGTAGGCCAAGAATCATCAGCAACCTCCCCGTCACACAGACCTCCTACTGGAAGTGTCAAAACGGTGTCCAGGGAGGCTGATCTGGGCCGCGCCAGCCCCTTTTATATGCTCTCCCAGCAGTCTGTTCTGTTCACTTGGCATTCTGTTCCTTGTAGTTCAGATCAGTCCTGCTGGCACAGTCACTTCAGCATTCTGAACTACACGTCCCATGATGCTTTGCTCTACATCCTCACACAGGAAAAAGGAAATTAATACATAGAGTCCAGCAAACACTAGAGGGAGCCAACCCCACATTAACAACACAGAAAATGTCTAAATTATAAGCATAATAGCCGACCCTGGCTACACAAATTACATGTTTCATCCAGAGTACAGTGACAGTATGTTATACAGATGACATGTTAGATCCAGACTGAGTATGTGACAGTATGTTATGCAGATGACATGTTAGCTCCAGGCGAAGTGCAGGGACAGTTTGTTATACGGATGACCTGTTAGCATAGGCGTCACCAGGGGGGGGCTATCGAGGCTGGAGCCCCGAATGTGGAGCTCATAGCCCCGAGTCTCAGCGGGTGTGGACTGTGGAGGAGAGAAGAGCCGGCGGGTCGCTGCTGTGGCGGGCGGCATTGGAGGTGGAGGAGGGACGATCAGGCATGTACAGGCACTGAGCCATCGGACCGCCACCTCCTCCCCCCCCCCCCGCAGCGCTCACCTCTTCTCCCTGCCTATGCAGCGCGGCTGCATACAAACATGATCCTAGGAGTGGACACTGATAAGCTCATCGTACGATCCAGAAGTCATGCAGCAGCACACAGCTGTGACATAAACTTCCTCGGCACTCGTTCACTTGTTCTTTCCTTCCCCCGCTCTTCATCCTGTCTGCTGTCACGGAGAATCTAGATGAGAGCAGGGGAAGGAAAGAACAAGAGAACGAGTGCCGAGGAAGTTCATGTCACAGCTGTGTGCGGCTGCATGACTTCTGGATCGTACAATAAGCTTATCAGTGTCCACTCCTAGGGTCATGTCTGTATGCCTATCTAAGCAGGGAGAGGAGGTGAGCGCTGGGAGGGGGGATAGAGCAGCATGGGGGGGGGGATAGAGGAGCACGGGGACCAGAGCAGGGGGGGGGGGGCCAGCAGAGCACATGTGGGACCAAAACAGCATTCGGGGGATCAGCGGAGCATGCAGGGGACCAGCGCAGCACACAGCACGCGGCGGACCAGAGGAGCACAGGCGAACCAGAGGAGCACAGGCGGACCAGAGGAGCACAGGCGGACCAGAGGAGCACAGGCGGACCAGAGGAGCATAGGCGGACCAGAGGAGCATAGGCGGACCAGCGCAGCACGTGGGGGACCAGCGCAGCACATGCGGACCAGAGGAGCACAGGCGGACCAGAGGAGCACAGGCGGACCAGAGGAGCACGCGGGGGACCAGAGGAGCACAGGCGGACCAGAGGAGCACAGGCGGACCAGCGCAGCACGCGGGGGACCAGAGGAGCACAGGGGGACCAGAGGAGCACAGGGGGACCAGCGCAGCATGCGGGGGACCAGAGGAGCACAGGGGGACCAACGCAGCACGCGGGGGACCAGAGGAGCACAGGGGGACCAACGCAGCATGCGGGGGACCAGAGGAGCACAGGGGGACCAACGCAGCACACAGGGGACCAGAGGAGCACAGGGGGACCAGCGCAGCATGCGGGGGAACAGAGGAGCACAGGGGGACCAGCGCAGCACGCGGGGGACCAGCGCAGCACGCGGGGGACCAGAGGAGCACAGGGGGACCAGAGGAGCACAGGGGGACCAGAGGAGCACAGGGGGACCAGAGGAGCACAGGGGGACCAGAGGAGCACAGGGGGACCAGCACAGCACGCGGGGGACCAGAGGAGCACAGGGGGACCAGCACAGCACGTGGTGGACCAGAGGAGCACAGGGGGACCAGCGCAGTGCTGGGGACCAGAGCAGCACGCGGGGGACCAGAGAAGCACAGGGGGACCACAGGAGCAAGGGGGACCAGAAGATCCGGCATGGGTGAGACCTGTCAAAGTTGGCCGGTCTGGATTAAGTCCAGGGCCAAATTTTTGTCTCAGTCCAGCCCTGGAGACGAGCAGGCGGACAAGCAGAGATGACATCATCTCTCTCCGCCCACCCATCACCAATCTTCCGCTTTCACAGCTGGGACTTCAATGTGGGAGCAATGTGCGGCGGGGAGCAGAGAGATGATGTCATCTCTCACTGCCTGCCACACATCAGCGCTCTTCTGCCCTCACTAAATGGGCCTCTTCAATGTCGGAGGTGTGGTGGGGAGCAGAGAGATTACATCATCTCTCACTGCCCGCCCTGCATCTCCGCTCTCCTGCCCTCACTAAATGGGCCAGTGCTGCCAGCCTGCCACCAATGCAGCGAGAATGCACATTTAGTGGCACTAGCTGGCATAGCAAGTGACAATCTGCTAATGGTGGCAAGTGACAATCTGCTAATGGTGGCAGGTGACGTGGCAAGTGACAATCTGCTAATGGTGGCAGGTGACGTGGCAAGTGACAATCTGCTAATGGTGGCAAGTGACAATCTGCAATGGGTGGCAAGTGACAATCTGCAAATGGTGGCAGATGATGTGGCAAGTGACACGCCCAGGGCTCCCACTGATTCTGCATTATGGTGAGTTGAACCACTTCATTATATATTACAATATAACAATAGAAACAATGCGCTTTGATCACCCTGACACCATATCAACCATGGTGCCATGAAGATTGAAACGCCAACACCAGCCTTCTTTTGCCCGCAAAAAATTGCTTACCACCAGCGTGCACCCGGCCCCCCCCCCCGGTTGGTGACCGCTGCTATGGGCTATAGCCCCAGATCTTTTTCAGACCTAGCAACGCCCCTGCCTGTTAGAGAAAGGTGGAGTGCAGTGACTATATATAATACAGATGACATGTTAGATCCAGGCGGAGTGCAAGAGAGAGAACTTAGCAGTCTGTATATAACAAACCACAATTAACCACTTGACGACCGCCTCACGCTGATATACGTCAGCAGAATGGCACGGGCGGGCAAAATCACGTACCTGGTACATGATTGCCTTCCCGCGGGTGGGGGGTCCGATCGGACCCCCCCGGTGCCTGAGGCAGTCGTCTTTGGTCTGGCAGCGATCAGAGATGAGGGGGAGGCCATCCGATCGTGGTCCCCCCCTCGCGATCGCTCCCAGCCAATGAGATGCTTCCCCTGCCTCTGTGTAGAACACAGAGGCAGAGGATGTGATGTCATCTCTCCTCGGCTCGGCAGTTTCCGCTCCGGCGCCGAGGAGAGAAGACTGAAATGTGAGTGCACAACACACACACATACAGTAGAACATGCCAGGCACACATAACACCCCCCTTTACCCCCCGATCCCCCCTCGATCACCCCCTAATCACCCCTCCCCCCCTTGTCACACTGACACCAAGCAGTTTTTTTTTTTCTGATTACTGCATGGTGTCAGTTTGTGACAGTTACTGTGTTAGGGCAGTTAGTATTAGCCCCCTGTAGGTCTAGGGTACCCCCCTAACCCCCCTAATAAAGTTTTAATCCCTTGATCACCCCCTGTCGCCAGTGTCGCTAAGTGATCATTTTTCTGATCGCTGTATTAGTGTCACTGGTGACGCTAGTTAGGGACGTAAATATTTAGGTTCGCCGTCAGCGTTTTATAGCGACAGGGACCCCCATATACTATCTTATAAATGTTTTAACCCCTTGATTGCCCCCTAGTTAACCCTTTCACCACTGATCACCGTATAACTGTTACGGGTGACGCTGGTTAGTTCGTTTATTTTTTATAATGTCAGGGTACCTGTCGTTTATTACCGAATAAAGGTTTAGCCCCCTGATCGTCCGGCAGTGATATGCGTCGCCCCAGGCAGCGTCAGATTAGCGCCAGTACCGCTAACACCCACGCATGCAGCATACGCCTCCCATAGTGGTAGAGTATCTGAACGGATCAATATCTGATCCGATCAGATCTATACTAGCGTCCCCAGCAGTTTAGGGTTCCCAAAAAACGCAGTGTTAGCGGGATCAGCCCAGATACCTGCTAGCACCTGCGTTTTGCCCCTCCGCCCGGCCCAGCCCACCCAAGTGCAGTATCGATCGATCACTGTCACTTACAAAACACTAAACGCATAACTGCAGCGTTCGCAGAGTCAGGCCTGATCCCTGCAATCGCTAACAGTTTTTTTGGTAGCATTTTGGTGAACTGGTAAGCACCAGCCCCAAGCAGCGTCAGGTTAGCGCCAGTAGCGCTAACACCCACGCACGCACCGTACACCTCCCTTAGTGGTATAGTATCTGAACGGATCAATATCTGATCCGATCAGATCTATACTAGCGTCCCCAGCAGTTTAGGGTTCCCAAAAACGCAGTGTTAGCGGGATCAGCCCAGATACCTGCTAGCACCTACGTTTTGCCCCTCCGCCCGGCCCAGCCCAGCCCACCCAAGTGCAGTATCGATCGATCACTGTCACTTACAAAACACTAAACGCATAACTGCAGCGTTCGCAGAGTCAGGCCTGATCCCTGCGATCGCTAACAGGTTTTTTGGTAGCGTTTTGGTGAACTGGCAAGCACCAGCGGCCTAATACACCCCAGTTGTAGTCAAACCTGCACTGCAGTAACACTTGGTAACGTGGCGAGTCCCATAAGTGCAGTTCAAGCTGGTGAGGTGGCAAGCACAAGTAATGTCCCGCTGCCACCAAGAAGAAGACAAACACAGGCCCGTCGTGCCCATAGTGCCCTTCCTGCTGCATTCGCCAATCCTAATTGGGAACCAACCACTTCTGCAGCGCCCGTACTTCCCCCATTCACATCCCCAACCAAATGCAGTCGGCTGCATGAGAGGCATTTTTTTTATGTCCTCCTGAGTACCCCTACCCAACTAACCCCCCCAAAAAAGATGTTGTGTCTGCAGCAAGCGTGGATATAGGCGTGACACCCGCTATTATTGTCCTTCCTGTCCTGACAATCCTGGTCTTTGCATTGGTGAATGTTTTGAACGCTACCATTCACTAGTTGAGTATTAGCGTAGGGTACAGCATTGCACAGACTAGGCACACTTTCACAGGGTCTCCCAAGATGCCATCGCATTTTGAGAGACCCGAACCTGGAACCGGTTACAGTTATAAAAGTTAGTTACAAAAAAAAAAATATATAAAATAAAAAAAAAAAAAATAGTTGTCGTTTTACTGTTCTCTCTCTCTCTATTGTTCTGCTCTTTTTTACTGTATTCTATTCTGCAATGTTTTATTGTTATTATGTTTTAACATGTTTGCTTTTCAGGTATGCAATTTTTTTTACTTTACCGTTTACTGTGTTTTATTGTTAACCATTTTTTTGTCTTCAGGTACGCCATTCACGACTTTGAGTGGTTATGATGCCTGCAGGTTTAGGTATCATCTTGGTATCATTCTTTTCAGCCAGCGGTCGGCTTTCATGTAAAAGCAATCCTAGCGGCTAATTAGCCTCTAGACTGCTTTTACAAGCAGTGGGAGGGAATTCCCCCCACCGTCTTCCGTGTTTTTCTCTGGCTCTCCTGTCTCAACAGGGAACCTGAGAATGTAACCGGTGATTCAGCCAGCTGACCATAGAGCTGATCAGAGACCAGAGTGGCTCCAAACATCTCTATGGCCTAAGAAACCGGAAGCTACGAGCATTTCATGACTTAGATTTCGCCGGATGTAAACAGCGCCATTGGGAAATTGGGAAAGCATTTTATCACACCAATCTTGGTGTGGTCAGATGCTTTGAGGGCAGAGGAGAGATCTAGGGTCTAATAGACCCCAATTTTTTCAAAAAAGAGTACCTGTCACTACCTATTGCTCACATAGGGGATATTTACATTTCCTGAGATAACAATAAAAATGATTTAAAAAAATGAAAGGAACAGTTTAAAAATAAGATAAAAAAGCACGCAAAGGCGAACGCAAGCGTCGGTCTGGCGTCAAATGTAAACAGCAATTGCACCATGCATGTGAGGTGTCACCACGAATGTCAGATCAAGGGCAGTAATTTTAGCAGTAGACCTCCTCTGTAAATCTAAAGTGGTAACCTGTAAAGGCTTTTAAAGGCTTTTAAAAATGTATTTAGTTTGTCGCCACTGCACGTTTGTGCGCAATTTTAAAGCATGTCATGTTTGGTATCCATGTACTCGGCCTAAGATCATCTTTTTTATTTCATCAAACATTTGGGCACTATAGTGTGTTTTAGTGCATTAAAATTTTAAAAAGTGTGTTTTTTCCCAAAAAAATGCGTTTGAAAAATCGCTGCGCAAATACTGTGTGAAATAAAAAAATGAACCACCCACCATTTTAATCTGTAGGGCATTTGCTTTAAAAAAAATATATAATGTTTGGGGGTTCAAAGTAATTTTCTTGCAAAAAAAAATAATTTTTTCATGTAAACAAAAAGTGTCAGAAAGGGCTTTGTCTTCAAGTGGTTAGAAGAGCGGGTGATGTGTGACATAAGCTTCTAAATGTTGTGCATAAAATGCCAGGACAGTTCAAAACCCCCCCAAATGACCCCATTTTGGAAAGTAGACACCCCAAGCTATTTGCTGAGAGTCATGTCGAGTCCATGGAATATTTTATATTGTGACACAAGTTGCGGGAAAGAGACAAATTTTTTTTTTTTTTTGGCACAAAGTTGTCACTAAATGATATATTGCTCAAACATGCCATGGGAATATGTGAAATTACACCCTAAAATACATTTTGTTGCTTCTCCTGAGTACGGGGAGACTTTTTGGGAGCCTAGCCGCGTACGGGACCCCGAAAACCAATCACCGCCTTCAGGCTTTCTAAGGGCGGAAATTTTTGATTTCACTCTTCACTGCCTATCACAGTTTCGGAGGCCATGGAATGCCCAGGTGGCACAAACCCCCCCCAAATGACCCCATTTTGGAAAGTAGACACCCCAAGCTATTTGCTGAGAGGTATAGTGAGTATTTTGCAGACCTCACTTTTTGTCACAAAGTTTTGAAAATTGAAAAAAGAAAAAAAAAAAGTTTTTTCTTGTCTTTCTTCATTTTCAAAAACAAATGAGAGCTGCAAAATACTCACCATGCCTCTCAGCAAATAGCTTGGGGTGTCTACTTTCCAAAATGGGGTCATTTGGGGGGGTTTTGTGTAGAGGTCGACCGATATGGGTTTTTCTCTGGCCGATGCCGATGCAGATATTTAGAAATCGCGGTGGCCGATGGCCAATATATGATGCCGATTTTTTTGGCCCGATATATTTTCTTTTTTTTTTTTTCCCCTTCATCTCATAAAATCTAACAGTTAGACTCCTTTCACACTGGGGCGTTTTTCAGGCGCTTTTGGGCTAAAAATAGCGCCTGTAAAGTGCCTGTAAAACGGCTCCCCTGCAGTCTCAGTGTGAAAGCCGAGTGCTTTCACACTGAGGCGATGCGATGGCAGGATGTTAAAAAAAAGTCCTGCAAGCAGCATCTTTGGAGCGGTGTATACCACCACTCCTGCCCATTGAAATGAATGCGCACCACTGCCAAAGCGCCTGCAAAGCGTTTCGGCAGCAGCGCTTCATGGGCGCATTTAACCCCTTCCTCGGCTGCTAGCTGGGTTATAAGCGCCCCGCTAGCAGCCGAATAGCGCCGCTAAAATGACGGTAAAGCGCCACTAAAACTAACAGCGTTTTACCGTCAATGCATGCCCGCTCCAGTGTGAAAGCAACCTTAAGTAATAAGTGATACAGAAATTTTTTTACATTTAAACATTTATTAAACAAAACAAACCTCCAATCAGTTCACTTGTATGTATAATTTAGATTAAAAAAAAAAATAACTATATCTTAAATATTAAAAACAGGTAATCAAAACTTTTGGACGAAAAAAAATGGGCTTACTTTACTGCTTATTGTTTTTTTTTTATTTAATTAATTTTTTTTTTTTTAAATTGCGTTTGAAAGACCGCTGCGCAAATACTGTGTGACATAAAATATTGCAACAATGGCTATTTTATTCCCTAGGTCTCTGCTAAAAAATATATATATAATGTTTGGGGGTTCTAAGTGATTTTCTAGCAGAAAATACAGGATTTTTACTTGTAAGCAACAAGTATCAGAAAAGATTTAGTCTTTAACCACTTCAGCCCCGGAAGGATTTACCCCCTTCCTGACCAGAGCACTTTTTACAATTTGGCACTGCGTCGCTTTAACTGCTAATTGCGCGGTCATGCAATGCTGTAACCAAACGAAATTTGCGTCCTTTTCTTCCCACAAATAGAGCTTTCTTTTGATGGTATTTGATCACCTCTGCCGTTTTTATTTTTTGCGCTATACACGGAAAAAGACCGAAAATTTTGAAAAAAAATAATATTTTCTACTTTTTGTTCTAAAAAAAATCCAATAAACTCAATTTTAGTCATACATTTAGGCCAAAATGTATTTGGCCACATGTCTTTGGTAAAAAAAATGTCAATAAGTGTATATTTATTGGTTTGCACAAAAGTTATAGCGCCTACAAACTAGGGTACATTTTCTGGAATTTACACAGTCTTTAATTTATGACTGCCTATGTCATTTCTTGAGGTGCTAAAATGACAGGGCAGTACAAAACCCCCACAAATGACCCCATTTTGGAAAGTAGACACTCCAAGGAAATTGCTGAGAGGCATGTTGAGCCCATTGAATATTCATTTTTTTTGTCCCAAGTGATTGAATAATGAAAAAAAAAAAAAAAAAGAAATTACAAAAAGTTGTCACTAAATGATATATTGCTCACACAGGCCATGGGCATATGTGGAATTGCACCCCAAAATACATTTAGCTGCTTCTCCTGAGTATGGGGATACCACATGTGTGGGACTTTTTGGGAGCCTAGCCGCATACGGGGCCCCGAAAACCAATCACTGCCTTCAGGATTTCTAAGGGCGTACATTTTTGATTTTACTCCTCACTACCTATCACAGTTTTGAAGGCCATAAAATGCCCAGATGGCACAACCCCCCCCCAAATGACCCCATTTTGGAAAGTAGACACCCCAAGCTATTTGCTGAGAGGCATGTTGAGTCCATGGAATATTTTATATTTTGACACAAGTTGCGGGAAAGTGACAATTTATTTATTTATTTATTTTTTTTTTGCACAAAGTTGTCACTAAATGATATATTGCTCACACAGGTCATGGGCATATGTGGAATTGCACCCCAAAATACATTCTGCTGCTTCTCTTGAGTACGGGGATACCACATGTGTGGGACTTTTTAGGAGCCTAGCCGCGTACGGGACCCCGAAAACCAATCACCGCCTTCAGGATTTCTAAGGGTGTACATTTTTGATTTCACTCTTCACTGCCTATCACAGTTTCGGAGGCCATGGAATGCCCAGGTGGCACAAACCCCCACCCAAATGACCCCATTTTGGAAAGTAGACACCCCAAGCTATTTGCTGAGAGGCATGGTGAGTATTTTGCAGCTCTCATTTGTTTTTGAAAATGAAGAAAGACAAAAAAAAAAATTTTTTTTTTCTTTTTTTAATTTTCAAAACTTTGTGACAAAAAGTGAGGTCTGCAAAATACTCACTATACCTCTCAGCAAATAGCTTGGGGTGTCTACTTTCCAAAATGGGGTCATTTGGGGGGGGTTTGTGCCACCTGGGCATTCCATGGCCTCCGAGACTGTGATAGGCAGTGAAGAGTGAAATCAAAAATTTACGCCCTTAGAAAGCCTGAAGGCGGTGCTTGGTTTTCGGGGTCCCATACGTGGCTAGGCTCCCAAAAAGTCTCACACATGTGGTATCCCCGTACTCAGGAGAAGCAACAGAATGTATTTTGGGGTGTAATTTCACATATTCCCATGGCATGTTTGAGCAATATATAATTTAGTGACAACTTTGTGCAAAAAAAAAAAAAAAAAAAATAATAATTTGTCTCTTTCCCGCAACTTGTGTCACAATATAAAATATTCCATGGACTCGACATGCCTCTCAGCAAATAGCTTGGGGTGTCTACTTTCCAAAATGGGGTCATTTGGGGGGGTTTGAACTGTCCTGGCATTTTATGCACAACATTTAGAAGCTTATGTCACACATCACCCACTCTTCTAACCACTTGAAGACAAAGCCCTTTCTGACACTTTTTGATTACATGAAAAAATTATTTTTTTTTGCAAGAAAATTACTTTGAACCCCCACACATTATATATTTTTTTAAAGCAAATGCCCTACAGATTAAAATGGTGGGTGTTTAATTTTTTTTCACACAGTATTTGCGCAGCGATTTTTCAAACGCATTTTTTGGGGAAAAAACACACTTTTTTACATTTTAATGCACTAAAACACACTATATTGCCCAAATGTTTGATGAAATAAAAAAGATGATCTTAGGCCGAGTACATGGATACCAAACATGACATGCTTTACAATTGCGCACAAACGTGCAGTGACAACAAAATAAATACATTTTTAAAAGCCTTTAAAAGCCTTTACAGGTTACCACTTTAGATTTACAGAGGAGGTCTACTGCTAAAATTACTGCCCTCGATCTGACCGTCGCGGTGATACCTCACATGCATGGTGCAATTGCTGTTTACATTTGACGCCAGACCGACGCTTGCGTTCGCCTTAGCGCGAGAGCAGGGGGGACAGGGGTGCTTCTTTTTTTTTTTTTTTTTTTCTTTATTATTTTTTTGCTTTTTTATCTTATTTTAAAACTGTTCCTTTCATTTTTTTTTTTTTTTAATCATTTTTATTGTTATCTCAGGGAATGTAAATATCCCCTATGATAGCAATAGGTAGTGACAGGTACTCTTTTTTGAAAAAATTGGGGTCTACTAGACCCTAGATTTCTCCTCTGCCCTCAAAGCATCTGACCACACCAAGATCGGTATGATAAAATGCTTTCCCAATTTCCCAATGGCGCTATTTACATCCGGCGAAATCTAAGTCATAAAATGCTCGTAGCTTCCGGTTTCTTAGGCCATAGAGATGTTTGGAGCCACTCTGGTCTCTGATCAGCTCTATGGTCAGCTGGCTGAATCACCGGCTGCATTCTCAGGTTCCCTGTTGAGACAGGAGAGCCAGAGAAAAACACGGAAGACGGTGGGGGGGGGGGGCATTCTCTCCCACTGCTTGTAAAAGCAGTCTAGAGGCTAATTAGCCGCTAGGATTGCTTTTACATGAAAGCCGACCGCTGGCTGAAAAGAATGATACCAAGATGATACCTAAATCTGCAGGCATCATTCTGGTATAACCACTCAAAGTCGTGAATGCTGCACCTGAAGACAAAAATATGGTTAACAATAAAGCACAGTAAACGGTAAAGTATAAAAAATTGCAGACCTGAAAAGCAAACATGATAAAACATAATAACAATAAAACATTGCAGAATAGAATACAGTAAAAAAGAGCAGAACAATAGAGAGAATAGAGAGAGAGAGAGAGAATAGAGAGAGAACAATAAAACGACAACTATTATTTTTTATTTTATATTTTTGTTTGTGTTTTTTTTTTTTTTTTTTTACACTTTTTTTGTAACTGTAACTTTTATAACTGTAACCGGTTCCAGGTTCGGGTCTCTCAAAATGCGATGGCATCTTGGGAGACCCTGTGAAAGTGTGTCCTAGTCTGTGCAATGCTGTACCCTACGCTAATACTCAACTAGTGAATGGTAGCGTTCAAAACATTCACCAATGCAAAGACCAGGATTGTCAGGACAGGAGGGACAATAATAGCGGGTGTCACGCCTATATCCGCGCTTGCTGCAGACACGACATCTATTTTGGGGGGGTTTGTTGGGTAGGGGTACTCGGGAGGACATAAAAATGCCTCTCATGCAGCCGACTGCATTTGGTTGGGGATGTGAATGGGGGAAGTACGGGCGCTGCAGAAGTGGTGGGTTCCCAATTAGGATTGGCGAATGCAGCAGGAAGGGCACTATGGGCATGACGGGCCTGTGTTTGTCTTCTTGGTGGCAGCGGGACACTACTTGTGCTTGCCACCTCACCAGCTTGAACTGCACTTATGGGACTCGCCACGTCACCAAGTGTTACTGCAGTGCTGGTTTGACTATGACCGGGGTGTACTAGGCCGCTGGTGCTTGCCAGTTCACCAAAACGCTACCAAAAAAACTGTTAGCGATCGCAGGGATCAGGCCTGACTCTGCGAACGCTGCAGTTATGCATTTAGTGTTTTGTAAGTGTCAGTGATCGATCGATACTGCACTTGGGTGGGCTGGGCTGGGCCGGGCGGAGGGGCAAAACGCAGGTGCTAGCAGGTATCTGGGCTGATCCCGCTGACACTGCGTTTTTGGGAACCCTAAACTGCTGGGGACGCCAGTATAGATCTGATCGGATCAGATATTGATCAGTTCAGATACTATACCACTAAGGGAGGTGTACGGTGCGTGCGTGGGTGTTAGCGCTACTGGCACTAACCTGACGCTGCCTGGGGCTGGTGCTTGCCAGTTCACCAAAACGCTACCAAAAAAAACTGTTAGCGATCGCAGGGATCAGGCCTGACTCTGCGAACGCTGCAGTTATGCGTTTAGTGTTTTGTAAGTGACAGTGATCGATCGATACTGCACTTGGGTGGGCTGGGCTGGGCCGGGCGGAGGGGTAAAACGCAGTTGCTAGCAGGTATCTGGGTTGATCCCGCTAACACTGCGTTTTTGGGAACCCTAAACTGCTGGGGACGCTAGTATAGATCTGATCGGATCAGATATTGATGCGTTCAGATACTATACCACTAAGGGAGGTGTACGGTGCGTGCGTGGGTGTTAGCGGTACTGGCACTAACCTGACGCTGCCTGGGGCTGGTGCTTGCCATTTCACCAAAATGCTACCAAAAAAACTGTTAGCGATCGCAGGGATCAGGCCTGACTCTGCGAACGCTGCAGTTATGCGTTTAGTGTTTTGTAAGTGACAGTGATCGATCGATACTGCACTTGGGTGGGCTGGGCCGAGCTGGGCGGAGGGGCAAAATGCAGGTGCTAGCAGGTATCTGGGCTGATCCCGCTAACACTGCGTTTTTGGGAACCCTAAACTGCTGGGGACGCTAGTATAGATCTGATCGGATCAGATATTGATCTGTACAGATACTATACCACTAAGGGAGGCGTATGCTGCGTGCGTGGGTGTTAGCGGTACTGGCGCTAATCTGACGCTGCCTGGGGCGACGCATATCACCGTCGGGTGATCAGGGGGCTAAATCTTTATTCGGTAATAAACGGCGGGTGCCCTGACACTATAAAAAATAAACAAACTAACCAGCGTCACCCGTAACGGTTATACAGTGATCAGTGGTGAAAGGGTTAACTAGGGGGCAATCAAGGGGTTAAAACATTTATTCGGTAGTATATGGGGGTCCCTGTCGCTATAAAACGCTGACGGCGAACCTAAATATTTACGTCCCTAACTAGCGTCACCAGCGACACTAATACAGCGATCAGAAAAATGATCGCTTAGCGACACTGGTGACAGGGGGTGATCAAGGGGTTAAAACTTTATTAGGGGGGGTTAGGGGGGTACCCTAGACCTACAGGGGGCCTAACACTCACTGCCCTGACACTGTAACTGTCACAAACTGACACCAATACAGTAATCAGAAAAAAAAAAAAAAAAAAAAAAAAAAAAACCTGCTTGGTGTCAGTTTGTGACAGGGGGGGGGGGTGATTGGGGGGGGATCGGGGCGCGATCGGGGGGGGGGGATCGGGGTGTTTAGTGTGCCTGGCATGTTCTACTGTGTGTGTAGTGTGTTGGTGCACTTACATTGCAGTCTTCTCTCCTCGGCCCGGAACGGAAAATACCGAGCCGAGGAGAGATGACATCATTTCCTCTGCCTCTGTGTACAATACAGAGGCAGGGAAATGATCCCATTGGCTGAGAGCGATCGCGAGGGGGGGGCCACGAATGGATGGCCTCCCCCTCACCTCCGATCGCCGGGGGAGATTTGCCGACCGCCGCAGGCACCGGGGGGGGGTCCGATCGGACCCCCCACCCGCGGGCAGGCAAGGACGTACATACACGTCCTTTTGCCTGCCCGTGCCATTCTGCCGACGTATATAGTCGTGCGGCGGTCGGCAAGTGGTTAAATGGTTAAACTGAGAGCTTCTACATGCGGAGTTCAGTCTATTGATAAAAAGAACCTGAAAGATACAATGTATCTTCTTATCAGACTTGGCAGACTGCCCAGGGAGGAGAGAATCCTCTCCACAGATAACTCCAGGAAACTTGCATTGACTTCTATTACAGAAGTCATTTGCAAGTCCAGCTGAAGTTATAATCGGCTTTTTTTATCAGCACAATCGGCAGATGCCAATTAAGTAAAAAAAGCCAAATATCGGCCGATATATCGGTCGACCTCTAGTTTTGTGCCATCTGGGCATTCCATGGCCTCCGAAACTGTGATAGGTAGTGAGGAGTGAAATCAAAAATTTACGCCCTTAGAAATCCTGAAGGCGGTGATTGGTTTTCGGGGGCCCCGTACGCGGCTAGGCTCCCAAAAAGTCCCACACATGTGGTATCCCCATACTCAGGAGAAGCAGCTAAATGTATTTTGGGGTGCAATTCCACATAGGCCCATGGCATGTGTGAGCAATATATCATTTAGTGACAACTTTTTGTAAATATTTTTTTTTTGTTGTCATTATTCAATCACTTGGGACAAAAAAAATAAATATTCAATGGGTTCAACATGCCTCTCAGCAATTTCCTTGGGGTGTCTACTTTCCAAAATGGGATCATTTGGGGGGGGGGGTTGTACTGCCCTGCCATTTTAGCACCTCAAGAAATGACATAGGCAGTCATAAACTAAAAGCTGTGTAAATTCCAGAAAATGTACCCTAGTTTGTGGACGCTATAACTTTTGCACAAACCAATAAATATACGCTTATTGACATTTTTTTTACCAAAGACATGTGGCCGAATAAATTTTGGCCTAAATGTATGACTAAAATTGAGTTTATTGGATTTTTTTTATAACAAACAGTAGAAAATATTATTTTTTTTCAAAATTTTCGGTCTTTTTCCGTTTATAGCGCAAAAAATAAAAATGGCAGAGGTGATCAAATACCATCAAAAGAAAGCTCTATTTGTGGGAAGAAAAGGAGGCAAATTTCGTTTGGGTACAGCATTGCATGACCGCGCAATTAGCAGTTAAAGTGACGTAGTGCCAAATTGGAAAAAGTCCTCTGGTCCTTAAGTAGCATAATGGTCCGGTCCTTAAGTGGTTAATAGACATGCCTTCCCTGTACTGCAGACTAATCTCACTGCGTACTCAGCATTAGTAACACATGATACCAATTATTTGAAATTAAAGGATAACTATAGCAAAAAAATATATATTTTACTCTGATAACTGTATATGGATAAAATAGATTTAAACCCCAACCCAATGATATCGGTTTGCTAACATACTGTGTATTATAAACAACTTGCATGCAAAAAAATATATAATAGTCACCCTTTTTCTCCTTTGTTGCATCTCAGACAATAGTGGACCATGCCTGAATAATGTATGTTGGAACAGCCACTTGTAGTCTGCATCTGGATGCCTGGGCCATAGTGACAATGTAAGAGTACAGTTTTTGTGGAAGGGACAGAGTGTTGTAATCTTTTGATAGGAAGTGGCTGACCATGGACCTTTATGGCGGGGTTACCAGATGTTATTTTGAATTTGTTATTTCTGTTTATTAACCTGTTTATGCCTAGAGATAAAAAAAATCTGAACACCTGAATGCAGTTTTGCAACTTTGACATGTGTTAGTAAAACTGTACATATCGCAATTACTTAGTGTACCCAGGTGATCTATACTTTGTTTCTTCAGGACAAATTGGTTCTTCATTTAGTGTTAAATGGTAATGGATATCTCCTGATTTTTTTTCATTATCAAAGGAAAACTGAACCAAAATAAATAAAAATGTTCAATTTACAGTGCCTTGAAAAAGCATTACCCCTTGAAATTTTCCACATTCTGTCATGTTACAATCAAAAATGTAAATGTATTTAATTGGGATTTTATGTGATAGACCAAAACACAGTGGCACATAATTGTTAAGCAGAAGGAAAATGATAAATGTTTTTCAAAATGTTTTACATATAAATATCTGAAAAGTGTGGCATGCATTTGTATTCAGCTCCCTTTACTCTGAAACCCCTAACTAAACTCTACTGGAACCAATTGCCTTTAGAAGTCACCTAATTAGTAAATAGAGTCCATCTGTGTTTTTTTTTTAAATCATAAAGGTCTTTATTGAACATTTTAAGTAAATACATCTTCCGGTGCACAGTTTTCTACATTTCAGTGTCATAGTCATACCATGTATATAGCATAGGTTCTTATAGTATTACTACATATCCCTTTAATTTTCATTATACAATTTTTAAATATAATTGACTTCCAACATCTTTCCATTTTGCATATATTATACGTCCTTCCCATTTACATTAATTTATTTATCTACGGACCCTGTAAGAGCCTTGTCATAACTAGTCCTCTCGGACTAAGTCCTGGTGCGTCTAACCAACGTGACCAAATGCGTTCAAACCTATGTGGGCAACCTCGAGTCCATCTGTGTTTAATTTAATCTTAGTATGAATACAGCTGTTCTGTGAAGCCCTCAGAGGTTTGTTAGAGGACCTTAGTGAACAAACAGCATCGTGAAGGCCAAGGAACATGCGAGACAGGTCAGGGATAAAGTTTAAAGCAGGGTTAGGTTATAAAACAATATCCCAAGTTTTGAACATCTCGCGGAGCATTGTTCAATCCATCATCCGAACATGGAAAGAGTATGGTACAATTGCAAACCTACCAAGACATGGCCGTACACCTAAATTGACAGGCCGGGCAAGGAGAGCATTATTCAGAGAAGCAGCCAAGAGGCCCATGGTAACTCTGGAGGAGCTGCAGAGATCCACAGCTCAGGTGGGAGAATCTGTCTACAGGACAACTATTAGTTGCACTCCACAAATCTGGCCTTTACGGAAGAGTGGCAAGAAGAAAGTCATTGTTGAAAGAAAGCCTTAGGAAGTCAAATTTGCAGTTTGCGAAAAGCCATGTGGGGGACACAGCAAACATGTGGAAGAAGGTGCTCTCATCAGATGTGACCAAAATTGAACTTTTTGGTTTAAAAGCAAAAAACTCTATTGCCCCGTACACACGGTCGGACTTTGTTCGGACATTCCGACAACAAAATCCTAGGATTTTTTCCGACGGATGTTGGCTCAAACTTGTCTTGCATACACACGGTCACACAAAGTTGTCGGAAAATCCGATCGTTCTAAACGTGGTGACGTAAAACACGTACGTCGGGACTATAAACGGGGCAGTGGCCAATAGCTTTCATCTCTTTATTTATTCTGAGCATGCGTGGCACTTTGTCCGTCGGATTTGTGTACACACGATCGGAATTTCCGACAACGGATTTTGTTGTCGGAAAATTTTATATCCTGCTCTCAAACTTTGTGTGTCGGAAAATCTGATGGAAAATGTGTGATGGAGCCTACACATGGTCGGAATTTCCGACAACAAGGTCCTATCACACATTTTCCGTCGGAAAATCCGACCGTGTGTACAGGGCATTAGAGATATCACAGTACTCTCCTGACAAAAGACCTCATCTGCTCTTCCTTCCATTGGGATAGAGCCATCTTTATTTAGGCATTATACAGGGTCTTTGTCCGTCGCACTTTGTCCGTCGGATTTGTGTACACACGATCGGAATTTCCGACAACGGATTTTGTTGTCGGAAAATTTTATCTCCTGCTCTCCAACTTTGTGTGTCGGAAAATCCGATGGAAAATGTCCGATGGAGCCCACACACGGTCGGATTTTCCGACAACACGCTCCGATCGGACATTTTCCATCGGAAAATCCAACCGCGTGTACGGGGCATATGTGTGGTGGAAAACTAACACTGCACATCACTCTAAACACACCATCCCCACCGTGAAACATGGTGGTGGCAGCATCATGTTGTGTGGATGCTTTTCTTCAGCAGGGGCAGGGAAGCTGGTCAGAGTTGATGGTAAAATGAATGGAGCCAAATGCAGGGCACTCTAATGCCCCGTACACACGGTCGGACTTTGTTCGGACATTCCGACAACAAAATCCTAGGATTTTTTCCGACGGATGTTGGCTCAAACTTGTCTTGCATACACACGGTCACACAAAGTTGTCGGAAAATCCGATCGTTCTAAACGCGGTGACGTAAAACACGTACGTCAGGACTATAAACGGGGCAGTGGCCAATAGCTTTCATCTCTTTATTTATTCTGAGCATGCGTGGCACTTTGTCCGTCGGGATTGTGTACACACGATCGGAATTTCCGACAACGGATTTTGTTGTCGGAAAATTTTATCTCCTGCTCTCCAACTTTGTGTGTCGGAAAATCCGATGGAAAATGTCCGATGGAGCCCACACACGGTCGGAATTTCCGACAACACGCTCCGATCGGACATTTTCCATCGGAAAATCCGACCGTGTGTATGGGGCATTAGAAGAAAACATGTTAGAGTCTGCAAAAGACTTGAGACTGGGGCGGACGTTCACCTTCCAGAAGGACAACGACCCTAAACATACAGCCAGAGCTACAATGTAATGGTTTAGATCAGTGGTTTTCAACTCCGGTCCTCAGGACCCACTAACAGGCCAGGTTTGCAAGATAACTGAAATACATCACAGGTGATATTATTTGCTGCTCAGTGATTGCAGTATTCTTGTCTGCATCTCCCCAAGGTAATACATAAAATCTGGCATGTTGGTGGGTCCTGAGGACTGGAGTTGAGAACCACTGGTTTAGATCAAAGCATATTCATGTGTTGGAATGGCCCAGTGAAAGTCCAGACCTAAACCCAATTGAGAATCTGTGACAAGACTTGAAAATTGCTGTTCACAGACGCTCTCCATCCAATTTGACAGAGCTTGAGCTATTTTTCAAAGAAGAATGGGCAAATATTTCACTCTCTAGATCAGTGGTCATCAACCCTGTCCTCAGGGCCCACTAACAGGTCAGGTTTTATGTATTACCTTGGGGAGATGCAGACTAGAATGCTGCAATCACTGAGCAGCAAATGATATCACCTGTGATGTATTTCAGTTATCTTTTAAACTTGGCCTGTTAGTGGACCCTGAGGACAGGGTTGATGACCGCTGCTCTAGATGTGCAAAGCTGGTAGAGACATCCCCAAAAAGGCTTGCAGTTGTAATTGAAACGAAAGGTGGTTCTATTAAGTATTGACTCAGGGGGGCTGAATACAAATGCACGCCACACGTTTCAGATATTTAGTTGTAAAAATTTTGGAAAACCATTTATCATTTTCCTTCCACTTCACAATTATGTGACACTTGTGTTAGTCTATCGCATAAAATTCCAATTAAAAGAATATTTTTGGATGTAACATGACAAAATATGGAAAATTTCAAGGGGTATGTAGCCTTTTTCAAGGCACTGTTGCAGCGCCTCAGAACAAGGTCTATATCCACAAGTGCAAGGGTTAACTGCTTGTTTTTGTCTAGAGGATGGAAAAGCACTTTTACTTACCTGATCCTGTGTGCCCCTTGCAGACACCGCTCCCCCAAGCTCCAGCGGTGGACTGTTCCTCAGCGTCCTCAAATACAATGCAGGGCTATGGTTTGAGTCCTGATGACATCAGAGGGCCTTAGACCAGCAGAGGGTAGGGAAGAAAAGGCTTTGGAAACCAGTCTAGCAGCACAGAGGAGCCCGTAGGAGTGCAAGATCTGGTAACTAAAACTGCTTCCTCTAGACATAAAAAATCAGTTTATGTCTAAGTAGGATTTTTAGGTTTCCTGGAATTCAAGGGTTCATTCACTTGGGCACTAAGACCTGTACAGCATGAGTGAGCCATTTGTTTATGTGGCTGGAGCCTCCTGAAGCTGCATGCAAGGAGCCTATGTTATTGAATAGTGATGTAGCAGCTGTATAGACACAGTAACACGCAGGGCCGGTGCTACCACTAGGCAAACTAGACGGCTGCCTAGGGCGCCCTGCTGCCTAATGCGACCAGCCACTGGTTTTCCTACTCTCTTCTCTCTGCAGCAATCAACTATGTCTCAGCATCAGCATGCAGCCACCGCTACGTTCACACATAGGGCCAGAGGCGCAGCAGTGGTGGAGGACTGTGTCTGTGTCCCGATTCCCGCAGCAAGCAAACATTCATTGATGGGCACTGGTAGGCTGCATTGAAGGGTGCTGGTAGGCTGCATTTGATGGGCACTGGTGAGGCTACATTTGACGGGCGCTGGTGAGGCTACATTTGACGGGCGCTGGTGAGGCTACATTTGACGGGCGCTGGTGAGGCTACATTTGACGGGCGCTGGTGAGGCTACATTTGATGGCCGCTGGTGAGGCTACATTTGATGGCCGCTGGTGAGGATGCATTTGATGGGCGCTGGTGAGGATGCATTTGATGGGCGCTGCTGAGGATGCATTTGATGGGCGCTGGTGAGGATGCATTTGATGGGCGCTGGTGAGGATGCATTTGATGGGCGCTGGTGAGGATGCATTTGATGGGCGCTGGTGAGGCTAGATTTGATGGACACTGGTGAGGCTGCATTTGATGGGCGCTGGTGAGGCCACATTTGATGGGCGCTGGTGAGGCTGCATTTGATGGGCGCTTTATTAAAAAGCTGCCCCAAATGCAGACAGTGAGAAGCTGCATTCCACGTTGGTTGGACAATGATTGGAGGATATCCCCATCATTAGGCCCCTTTCACACTGGGGCGGTTTGCAGGCGTTATTGTGCTAAAAATAGCGCCTGCAAACCGCCCCTAAACAGCCTCCGCTGTTTGTTCAGTGTGAAAGCCCTGAAGCGGTGCGCTGGCAGGAGAAGAAAAAATCTCCTGCAAGCCGCATCTTGAAATCAATGGGACAGCGCGGCTATACCGCGGTAATACCGCAGCTATAGCCACGCTATACGAGGGGTTTTAACCCTTTTTCGGCCGCCAGCGGGGGGTTAAAACCGCACCGCTAGCGTCCGAATACCGCGGTAAAACAGCGCTAAAAATAGCGCTGTTTTACCGCCGACGCCCCCTACCGCCCCAATGTGAAAGGGGCCTTACTGCTCTTGTTTTTAGGTCCTCCAACATCAAGATAGAGGCCACATCTCAATTATCCCAAGGGAAGCCTGCAAATGGACTTTTCTGCAACATTTACCTAGAGGTATCTTTATTAATAACTATACGTACCTGGGCAATTCCACTAGGACTTCTGTTGGGCCCTTTTGCTGGTGTTACCTATGTGTACATTGGATGTATATTTAATCAACCTTTTATTATATAAAGCACATATTATTTCTATACTGGTGTGCATCTGTATACTTATGGTTAATGTTATATGCTGGCTGTCATAGTTCCCATAGATCCCAACTGTCCCTGATTTCGAGGGACTGTCCCTGATTTGGAGCAATGTCCCTCTGTCCCTCTCCCCCCTCATTTGTCCCTCATTTTGGTCTGATCTATATAGTTGTATATAAAATGCACTTTTTATCTTTCAAAATGTGTTTCCCAGTGCTAAACCTTTCATCCAAATTATAAATTGCTGCATTTGAAAATTTTAAAAGCCAATATAAAGGAATAGTAGTGGTAAAAAAAAGTCCCTTGTGGATTTAATTAACATTTTTTTGGTTAATTCTCCTTTAAGGGGGCGTGTCAGGGGGTGTGTCCTATGCCTACATACATTTGCTAGTAGGTGTCCCTCATTCCCATCTCAAAATGTTGGGAAGTATGATAGTACCTCTGTGCCCAATTACTTGGATTAGATTACTGGTTAACTTCCCAGGAAAGGAATTCAGAGGCTCTGTCCCTGGGTAGAGGCATTGCCAACGTTATTTTCAAACTAACTCTTCCACTTAACAAAACTTCTGGTTCTCTTTTTTACCTATTTAAAAGCAAGATGATGGCAATATTTGGGCTGAATTCGGACCTGAAACGGACCAAGAGACGCACACGGCTCCTGTGCAATTTGCGCCGGAGCCCCTGCTGAGATATGTGAACCGGCTTAATAGAGAGCCGGTCACAATCTCCTGCTATGCGAATTGGATGCGGAGAAAACCGCATCCAATTCGCATAAGTGTGAACCCAGCCTTAATTGAATATAATGAATGTGGCAGAGGTGTGTCCATTGCCTAAATATTCTGTGCTTAAGGTGTCCCTCTTTCCCATCTCAGAAGGTCGGTAGGTATACAGGCTATATGAAAGGTCTAATTGTCAGAACTTTATAACATTCCTAATGATCAGCTCAATATAAGAACAAATTACTGACTTTCCCACCATTTGGTTAGATTGGTAAGGATGTGTAATTTTCTTCCACAAGCAGTGGTTTCAGCGGGGAGCATTGATAATTAAAAAAAACTATTATGATGGGCACCTTAATGACCACAACATACAGGGGTATACACTATACTACTAACATATAAGCACACACACAGGTTGGACTTGATGGACTTGTGTTTTTTCAACCTCACCAACTATGTGATATGTCTACCTGCCATCAGATAACTGGTTTAGAAGGTTAGACTTTAGGAGTTCAGAGAAATGAGTAGTACAAAGAAGCAGCAGATGGCGCTATTGTGCATATGACATCAGTACTAGTTTGGCTTCTAGTAAAAGAGTGTAGTAGGCCTCTCTCGCTGGGTGCAGTGGTGTGTGCCTGTAATCCCAGCTGCTGGGGAGGCTAAGGCTGCTGGGTCATGTGAGCCTGGGAGTTCTATTCTCCACTGATCTATGTTGATTGGGTGTCTGCACTAAGTTCAGCATCAATATGGTGGCTCTGGGGGAACTTGGGGTCACCAGGTTGACCTAAGGAGGGGTGAACTGGCCCAGATTGGAAACAGAGCAGGTCAGATCCCCCATACTGATCAGTAGTAAGACTGCACCTATGAATAGTTGGTGTAGAGTACCCTGGACCATATGAGACACTGTCTTTTCTGTTGTTTTTTTTTTTTTTTCAGTATTAATGTAAACTGACGGCAAAACATTTTTTTTTGGTTTTAGATAGTGTGGCGAGGGATTAGAACACCTGTCAGGCTTTTTTTCCATCTCTGTCCCCATTAGGGAGATTCCCCATCCTTATTTGAACTGTTTACTGTTATCAGTGAAAGTGAAAGAAAATGAAACTTTAAAGTGGTTGTAAAGACAGAAGCTTTTTTATCTGAATGCATTCAGATAAAAAACCTTCTGTGTGCAAATACTTACCTGAGGTCCATCTAGATCCAGCGATCCAGCGGTTGCGGAATTGTCTCGGCTGCCCAGGACACCCCTCCTCATTGGCTGAGACAGCAGCGCGGTGCCATTGGCTTCTGCTGCTGTCAACCAAAGTCAGTCAGCCAGTGAAGAGAGAAAGGGGCGGATCCGGGTGGCAGCTCTGTGTCTTAATGGACACAGGGAGCTATGGCTTGGCTTGGGTGCTCCCATAGCAAGCTGCTTGCTGTGGGGGCACTTACCGGGAGGGGCCAGAAGTACCGAAGAGGGACCCGAGAAGAGGAGGATCTGGGCTGCTCTGTGCAAAACCACTATACAGAGCAGAAAAGTATAACATGTTTGTTATTTTTAACTAAAAAAAAAAAAAATAGACTTTAGTATCACTTCAACATTGTTTCTGCCTCATAAATAATTTTACTTTTGTTTTGTATTTAGTGAAACTAAGCTGTATGTTACCATTGCAAAATCTATATGCAAACTAGGAATAATATATTGTAGGCAGCATCTATAACATCACAGCGGCTAAGTGGGTAGCACTTCCACCCAGTGGCATAGCGCTGGAGGTGCAGAGGGGGCCGTGGCCCCAGCGCAACATTTAGGGGGGGCAAAATTCTGTGCCAGTGTGTGTCACTACTGGCTGCCTCCTCCTAATTTCAATTTACTGTGACCCTGCGCTCTGGCCGCCATGTTCAGTCTCCGGTGCCTTGTGATTGGGCATATGGGGTCATGTGTGGTGGCAGGGCTGGCCTGTCTACGATCGCGGTTGCTCCTGGAGTCTGGCTTTCGCACATGACCCTATTCGCCCAATTACAGGGTGCCGGAGACTGAACATGGCGCTGTCTTCTTCTCCTCCCCCTCCTCTCCTCTGGACCGATGGAGAACAAAAAGAGAAGGTTAGACTCCCTCGTGAGTGTAGAGTCATGTTGCTGGCCCCGGGGGGGATGGACACAGTCTGGGGAGAGGGAGCAGCCAGGGAGAGAGCGAGTAGAAGAGCAGCTAGAGTCACACCGTATAGTGGTCAGTATAGGAATACTGTAGGTAGGTCAGTGTAGTGTAGTGGTCAGTGTAGTGTATTGTGTAGTGGTCAGGAAGGTCAGTGTAGTGGTCAGTATAGGAATCAGGTTGGTCAGTGTAATGGTCAGTGTTGGAATCGGGTAGGTCGGTGTAGGAATCAGGTAGGATAGTGTAGCGGTCAGTGTTGGAATTAGGTAGGTCACTGTAGGAATCAGGTAGGTCAATGTAGTGGTCAATGTAGGAAACAAGCGGGTCAGTACTATTGTAGGAAGGGATGGGACTTGGGGACTGCTAAAAATCCGCTGGTTAGGGGGTGCAAATTACTTGCCTTGCCCCGGGAGCCGACAACCCATGCTACGCCACTGCTTCCACCTAGCAGCACTAGGGTTGCCAGTTCGTACCCCAACCACAGCACTACCTGCCTGGAGTTTGCACGTTCTCCCTGTGCCCACACTCCGGAGACATACTGATAGGTAATTGACTCCTGTCTAAATTATTCCTTGTCTGTGTATGTATCAATGTGAGTTAGGGACCTAATATTGTAAGCTCATTGAGGGCAGGCACTGATGTGAATGTACAATATACTGTTTATGTGAAGTGCTGCATAAATTGACAGTTCTATATAAGTACCTGTAATAATAACAAATTAACTGGGTGAAACACTGCCTCCTGCTGGAGGATAGTATTTTTTGCTGGTTTGTCATTTTGACTGTCATCAAATGAGGTTACTCATTTCAGTTTTCTCCTGTTGAAGAGTGAAAAAAAACAGGATCTGTAATTATCATCAACCTATAAAAATAGTGCCCTGTCACACTTCCAATGACGTCCCCCTCAAGAAATCATTAGCTGGGGCTGATCTGTGCAAGACATTAGCGTACATTGCCAAAAACTGCACAAGCACCAGGATTTACACGAAAGGTCATATTTGAGCCAACATCTCAGCCCACAAAGTAGAGGATGACCCTGTATAATGCCTAAATAAAGATGGCTCTATCCCAATGGAAGGAAGAGCAGATGAGGTCTTTTGTCAGGAGAGTACTGTGATATCTCTAATGCCCTGTACACACGGTCGGATTTTCCGACGGAAAATGTGTGATAGGACCTTGTTGTCGGAAATTCCGACCGTGTGTAGGCTCCATCACACATTTTCCATCGGATTTTCCGACACACAAAGTTTGAGAGCAGGATATAAAATTTTCCACCAACAAAATCCGTTGTCGGAAATTCCGATCGTGTGTACACAAATCCGACGGACAAAGTGCCACGCATGCTCAGAATAAATAAAGAGATGAAAGCTATTGGCCACTGCCCCATTTATAGTCCCGACGTACGTGTTTTACGTCACCGCATTTGGAACGATCGGATTTTCCGACAACTTTGTGTGACCGTGTGTATGCAAGACAAGTTTGAGCCAACATCCGTCGGAAAAAATCCTAGGATTTTGTTGTCGGAATGTCCGAACAAAGTCCGACCGTATGTACAGGGCATTAAAAGGTAAAAAAGACAACAGGTATTACACCTACACATTACTTAGTATGCATGCATTTTAACATGAAATAATATATTTAATGCTAGATCAACTTTAATAAAACCTTACAGGCATAAAATAGAGGCACAATGGTTGTAACATTAAACAAGCAAAAAGCCAAATGTCTCTGGATACAAAGATGGGCGCAGTGATATGAGCCTCATGATCAGAAATAGGGATGAGCCGAACACCCCCCTGTTCGGTTCGCACCAGAACATGCGAACAGGAAAAAAGTTCGTTCGAACATGCGAACACCGTTAAAGTCTATGGGACACGAACATGAATAATCAAAAGTGCTAATTTTAAAGGCTTATATGAAAGTTATTGTCATAAAAAGTGTTTGGGGACCTGGGTCCTGCCCCAGGGGACATGGATCAATGCAAAAAAAAGTTTTAAAAACGGCCGTTTTTTCAGGAGCAGTGATTTTAATAATGCTTAAAGTCAAACAATAAAAGTGTAATATCCCTTTAAATTTTGTACCTGGGGGGTGTCTATAGTATGCCTGTAAAGGGGCGCATGTTTCCTGTGTTTAGAACAGTCTGACAGCAAAATGACATTTTGAAGGAAAAAACTCATTTAAAACTACTCGCGGCTATTGCATTGCCGACAATACACATAGAAGTTCATTGATAAAAACGGCATGGGAATTCCCCAAAGGGGAACCCCAGAACCAAAATTAAAAAAAAAAAATGACGTGGGAGTCCTCCTAAATTCCATACCAGGCCCTTCAGGTCTGGTATGGATATTAAGGGGAACCCCGGCCAAAATTAAAAAAAAAAAATGACGTGGGGTTCCCCCTAAATTCCATACCAGACCCTTCAGGTCTGGTATGGATTTTAAGGGGAACCCCGCGCCAAAAAAAAAAAAAACGGCGTGGGGTCCCCCCAAAAATCCATACCAGACCCTTATCCGAGCACGCAACCTGGCAGGCCGCAGGAAAAGAGGGGGGGACGAGAGTGCGGCCCCCCCTCCCTCCTGAACCGTACCAGGCCACATGCCCTCAACATTGGGAGGGTGCTTTGGGGTAGCCCCCCAAAACACCTTGTCCCCATGTTGATGAGGACAAGGGCCTCATCCCCACAACCCTGGCCGGTGGTTGTGGGGGTCTGCGGGCGGGGGGCTTATCGGAATCTGGAAGCCCCCTTTAACAAGGTGACCCCCAGATCCCGGCCCCCCCCTGTGTGAAATGGTAAGGGGGTACATAAGTACCCCTACCATTTCACGAAGAAAGTGTCAAAAATGTTAAAAATGACAAGAGACAGTTTTTGACAATTCCTTTATTTAAATGCTTCTTCTTTCTTCTATCTTCCTTCATCTTCTGGTTCTTCTGGTTCTTCTGGCTCTTCTGGTTCTTCCTCCGGCGTTCTCGTCCAGCATCTCCTCCGCGGCGTCTTCTGTCTTCTTCTCCTCGGGCCGCTCCGCACCCATGGCATGGGGGGAGGCTCCCGCTCTTCTCTTCTTCTTTTCTTCTCTTCTTCTCTTCTTTATTTTCTTCTCCGGGCCGCTCCGCAATCCATGCTGGCATGGAGGGAGGCTCCCGCTGTGTGACGGCGCTCCTCGTCTGACAGTTCTTAAATAACGGGGGGGGCGGGGCCACCCGGTGACCCCGCCCCCCTCTGACGCACGGTGACTTGACGGGACTTCCCTGTGGCATTCCCCGTGACGTCACAGGGAAGTCCCGTCAAGTCACCGTGCGTCAGAGGGGGGCGGGGTCACCGGGTGGCCCCGCCACCCCGTTATTTAAGAACTGTCAGATGAGGAGCGCCGTCACACAGCGGGAGCCTCCCTCCATGCCAGCATGGATTGCGGAGCGGCCCGGAGAAGAAAAGAAGAAAAGATGAAGAGAAGAAAAGAAGAAGAGAAGAGCGGGAGCCTCCCCCCCATGCCATGGGTGCGGAGCGGCCCGAGGAGAAGAAGATAGAAGACGCCGCGGAGGAGATGCTGGACGAGAACGCCGGAGGAAGAACCAGAAGAACCAGAAGATGAAGGAAGATAGAAGAAAGAAGAAGCATTTAAATAAAGGAATTGTCAAAAACTGTCTCTTGTCATTTTTAACATTTTTGACACTTTTTTCGTGAAATGGTAGGGGTGCTTATGTATCCCCTTACCATTTCACACAGGGGGGGGGCCGGGATCTGGGGGTCACCTTGTTAAAGGGGGCTTCCAGATTCCGATAAGCCCTCCGCCCGCAGACCCCCACAACCACCGGCCAGGGTTGTGGGGATGAGGCCCTTGTCCTCATCAACATGGGGACAAGGTGTTTTGGGGGGCTACCCCAAAGCACCCTCCCAATGTTGAGGGCATGTGGCCTGGTACGGTTCAGGAGGGAGGGGGGGCCGCACTCTCGTCCCCCCCTCTTTTCCTGCGGCCTGCCAGGTTGCGTGCTCGGATAAGGGTCTGGTATGGATTTTTGGGGGGACCCCACGCCGTTTTTTTTTTTTTTTTTTTTGGCGCGGGGTTCCCCTTAAAATCCATACCAGACCTGAAGGGTCTGGTATGGAATTTAGGGGGAACCCCACGTCATTTTTTTTTTAAATTTTGGCCGGGGTTCCCCTTAATATCCATACCAGACCTGAAGGGCCTGGTATGGAATTTAGGGGGACTCCCACGTCATTTTTTTTTTTTAATTTTGGTTCGGGGTTCCCCTTTGGGGAATTCCCATGCCGTTTTTATCAATGAACTTCTATGTGTATTGTCGGCAATGCAATAGCCGCGAGTAGTTTTAAATGAGTTTTTTCCTTCAAAATGTCATTTTGCTGTCAGACTGTTCTAAACACAGGAAACATGCGCCCCTTTACAGGCACACTATAGACACCCCCCAGGTACGAAATTTAAAGGGATATTACACTTTTATTGATTGACTTTAAGCATTATTAAAATCACTGCTCCTGAAAAAACGGCCATTTTTAAAACTTTTTTTTGCATTGATCCATGTCCCCTGGGGCAGGACCCAGGTCCCCAAACACTTTTTATGACAATAACTTGCATATTAGCCTTTAAAATTAGCACTTTTGATTTCTCCCATAGACTTTTAAAGGGTGTTCCGCGGCATTCGAATTTGCCGCGAACACCCCAAATTGTTCGCTGTTCGGTGAACTTGCGAACAGCCAATGTTCGAGTCGAACATGAGTTCGACTCGAACTCGAAGCTCATCCCTAATCAGAAATGGTTATAGCAGTCTGTCAATGCTTGTCACTGGTGCCTGTCAATGTAAGTGTACAAGTCAGAAGGCAGAGTCACATTGACAGTCTCACCATTTGGTTTGTAAGGTTAAGCTTGCCATAGATCCAGGTTCTCCTAACTTTTCAAACAAAGGGCCAGTTTACTGTTCTTTAGACTTTAGGGGGGCCAGATTGTGGTCAGTGGGGGTAGAAAATGTCCTGGGCCCAGCATCAGCAAGAATAAATTTGCCCTCAGGGCTGGTGGTCTCAGTAGGAAGAGGAATCAGTATTAATTATAATTGGTATCAGTGGGAGGAATAGTACCCCATTGTTGGTGTCAGTGGGGTGGGAGGAATAATGCCCTATCATTGATATTAGTGAGAAGAACAGTGCCCCATCATTAGTGTCAGTAGCAGGAATAATGTCCCACTCAGCGGCGGCCCGTCCATAAGGGGCGCAGAGGCACCGCCCCCTAATCTCTATGCGCCCGGCCCCTAATCTCCATGCAGGGCGCCGGACGCATAGAGTTCTACTGTGACGCACGTGACTCAGGACCAGGATGGGGTAAGAGCGGGTCGGCCGAGTGGGCGAGCGGGGCTGGCTAGCTGTGTTTGCTGCCCCCCCAAAAAAATGGAGCACCAGCCGCCACTGGTCCCACTGTTGGTGTCAGTGGGAGGAATAGTACCCCATTGCTGGTATCAGGGGGGAGGAATAGTGCCCTATCATTGAAATTAGTGCAAAGAAAAGTGCCCCATCATCAGTGTCTGTGGCAGGAAAAATGGCCCACTGTTGGTGTCAGTGGGAGGAATAGTGGCTGATATCATTGGGAGGAATAGTGCCCCAAGGGCCACAGTTTGGAGACCACTGCCATAGATGGGTAGTTTTTGAAAAAAAAAAAAAAAAAAAAAAGAACAAATTTCTCCAACCATACAATCGAGATGGATAGAGGAATTCTCCCCTCTGCTCTGTTGTATTCTGACAGTGGAGACTCCTCCACCCACTGGTTGCAGTGCTTATCGAAAGGAAAAATTTCCAACTTTCCTGTTTGAGAGAAGCTGATCATTAAATCAACTTCTCTCGAGCGGGAACAGCCATAGATGGACAGATATTCATCAGATCCTCGCTGAACAGGCCGATTTTTAGTTCATCTATGGCCAGCTTAAAACTGCAAACACATGATCAGAAAACGCAGTCGAAATTTGTAGTTCAAAGAGGCAGTAGATGGCAGTATTGTGCATATGACATCAGTACAGGCTTGGCCTCTAGCACGTAAAAGCCTGAGTGCAGTGGTGTGTGCCTGTAATTCCAACTAGTAGGGAAGCTGCAGGCCTGTACTACTCTGGGGGTTTGACTCTCTTCTGGGCTATGTTGATTTGGTGGCTGTACTAAGTTTGGTATCCATATGGGGGATATTGGGGCCACCATATTGTACTAAGAGGGGTGCAACAGAGCAGGCCAAATTCTCCATACTGATCAGTAGTGGAATCTCACCTTTGAGTAGACAGTACAAGGTAGCCTAAGCAATATCGTGAGACAGTCTTCTTTAACGGTTTAACCATTTTGAAGCTGTGACCACAGTCTGTAAACTGAAAAAAAAAAACTGAAAAGGTGTAGGTTGTGCTGCTGCTCGGTGATCATATGTACAGACTCAGCTTTAGTCAACAAAAGCAGTAGCTCCCCCTCACTAGGTGCAGTGGTGTGTACCTACAGTGCCTTGCAAAAATATTCACCCCACTTGGCATTTTTCATGTTTTGTTGCCTCAGAAACTGGAATTAACATGGATTGTTTGAGGATTTGCATCATTTAATTTAGAGAGCATGCCCACAACTTTGAAGATGTTTTTTTTTTTTTTTTTATTTTATTGTGAAGCAAACAACAAATAGGACAAAATAACAGAAAAAGTTAATGTGCATAACTATTCACCCCCCTAAAGTCAATACTTTGTAGAGCCAGCTTTTGCGGCTATCACAGCTCCAAGTCACTTTGGATAAGTCTCTTTGAGCTTGCCACATCTTACCACTGGGATTTTTGCCCTTTCCTCCTGGCAAAACTGCTCCAGCTCCTTCAAGTTGAATGGTTTGTGCTTGTGAACAGCAATCTTTAAGTCTGACCACAGATTTTCTATTGGATTGAGGTCTGGGCTTTGGCTATGCCATTCCAACACATTTACATGTTTCCCCTAAACCACTCAAGTGTTGCTTTAGCAGTGTGTTTGGGGTCATTGTCCTGCTGGAAGGTGAACCTCCATCCTAGCCTCAAATCACACACAGAGTGGTACAGGTTTTGCTCAAGAATATCCCTGTATTTAGCCCTGCTGAAAAACATCCCCACAGCATGATGCTGCCACCACCATGATGGCGTTCTTTGGGTGATGTGATGTGTTGGGTTTGCTCCAGAGATAGCGTTTTCTTTGATGGCCAAAAAATTACATTTTAGACTCATCAGACCAGAGCACCTTCCTCCATACATTTTGGGAGTTTCCCACATGACTTTTCGCAAACTCAAAACTTGGCATTTTGTTTTTTGCTGAAAGTAATGGCTTTCTTCTGGCTACTCTGCTATAAAGCCCAACTCTATGGAGCGTACAGCTTATTGTCGTCCTATGTACAGATACTCCAGTCTCTGCTGTGGAACTCTGCAGCTCCTCCAGAGTTACCTTAGGTCTCTGTGCTGCCTCTCTGATTAATGCCCTCCTTGCCCGATTCGTGAGTTTTGGTGTGTGGCCGTCTCTTGGCAGGTTTGCTGTTGTGCCGTGTTCTTTCCATTTGGTTATGATAGATTTGATGGCAGGCCTGTGTTTTGGCCTAGGCCGACAAGGCCTAGGCCTAGGGCGGCACTTTGCGGGGGGCGGCAAAAAAAGCCGCCCCCCGTATGAGAGAAAGTCCCCCCACCCGATTCCCGGCTCCCGCGGCCTCCCCCCACACACATGCAGCCCACGGCGGCCGCCTTGCTGTAGCGAGCGGCGCTGCTGTGTATGGGCGTGCTTGGCAGAGGGTGGAGGGGCGTGTGTATGGGCGTGCTTAGCAGAGCTCACGCCCCTCCACCCTCTGCCAAGCACGCCCATACACAGCAGCGCCGCTCGCTACAGCAAGGCGGCCGCCGTGGGCTGCATGTGTGCGGGGGGCGGCCGCGGGAGCCGGGAATCAGAAAGACGGGTGGGGGGACTTCCTCTCATGCGGGGGGGCGGCATGTGACTCATGCCCCCATAAGCGGCCGATGACTGGCGGAGGTGGAGCCTTATGCTCCGCCTACCCTCCTCCACACTGCTTGACCCTTCTCCTCGGCACTGGGGCAGGGTCTGGCAGTGACGTCAGGAAGAGAGAGAGAGGCACAAGGGAACCCCAAAGAACAGCAGGTAAAGTTATTGAATAAATCAATTGATGGGCACAGTGACAGCGTTTGATGGGGCACAATGGCTGCGTTTTAAAGGCACAGTGGCTGCAATTGATGGGCACAGTGACTGCAATTGATGGGCACAGTGACTGCAATTGATGGGCGAGTGACTGCAATTGATGGGGCACAATGGCTGCATTTGATGGCACAGTGGCTGCAAATGATGGGCACAGTGGCTGCATTTGGTGGGCACAGTGGCTGCATTTGGTGGGCACAGTGGCTGCATTTGGTGGGCACAGTGGCTGCAAATGATGGGCACAGTGGCTGCAAATGATGGGCACAGTGGCTGCAAATGATGGGCACAGTGGCTGCAAATGATGGGCACAGTGGCTGCGTTTAGTGGGCACAGTGGCTGCGTTTAGTGGGCACAGTGGCTGCGTTTGGTGGGCACAGTGGCTGCGTTTGGTGGGCACAGTGGCTGCGTTTAGTGGGCACAGTGGCTGCGTTTGGTGGGCACAGTGGCTGCAATTGATGGGTACAGTGGCTGCAATTGATGGGCACAGTGTCTGCGTTTGGTGGGCACAGTGTCTGCGTTTGGTGGGCACAGTGTCTGCGTTTGGTGGGCACAGTGTCTGCGTTTGGTGGGCACAGTGTCTGCGTTTGGTGGGCACAGTGGTTGCGTTTGATGGGCACAGTGGCTGCAAATGATGGGCACAGTGGCTGCAAATGATGGGCACAGTGGCTGCGTTTAGTGGGCACAGTGGCTGCGTTTAGTGGGCACAGTGGCTGCGTTTAGTGGGCACAGTGGCTGCGTTTAGTGGGCACAGTGTCTGCGTTTAGTGGGCACAGTGTCTGCGTTTGGTGGGCACAGTGGCTGCGTTTGGTGGGCACAGTGGCTGCGTTTGGTGGGCACAGTGGCTGCAAATGATGGGCACAGTGGCTGCAAATGATGGGCACAGTGGCTGCGTTTAGTGGGCACAGTGGCTGCGTTTAGTGGGCACAGTGGCTGCGTTTAGTGGGCACAGTGGCTGCGTTTAGTGGGCACAGTGGCTGCATTTAGTGGGCACAGTGGCTGCGTTTGGTTAGCACAGTGGCTGCGTTTGGTGGGCACAGTGGCTGCAATTGATGGGTACAGTGGCTGCAATTGATGGGCACAGTGTCTGCGTTTGGTGGGCACAGTGTCTGCGTTTGGTGGGCACAGTGTCTGCGTTTGGTGGGCACAGTGTCTGCGTTTGGTGGGCACAGTGTCTGCGTTTGGTGGGCACAGTGGTTGCGTTTGATGGGCACAGTGGCTGCAAATGATGGGCACAGTGGCTGCAAATGATGGGCACAGTGGCTGCATTTAGTGGGCACAGTGGCTGCGTTTAGTGGGCACAGTGGCTGCGTTTAGTGGGCACAGTGGCTGCGTTTAGTGGGCACAGTGGCTGCGTTTAGTGGGCACAGTGGCTGCGTTTAGTGGGCACAGTGGCTGCGTTTGGTGGGCACAGTGGCTGCAATTGATGGGTACAGTGTCTGCGTTTGGTGGGCACAGTGTCTGCGTTTGGTGGGCACAGTGTCTGCGTTTGGTGGGCACAGTGTCTGCGTTTGGTGGGCACAGTGTCTGCGTTTGGTGGGCACAGTGTCTGCGTTTGGTGGGCACAGTGGTTGCGTTTGATGGGCACAGTGGTTGCGTTTGATGGGCACAGTGGTTGCGTTTGGTGGGAATAGTGGCTGCGTTTGATGGAACAGTAGCTGCATTTGATGGGGCACAGTGAGGCTGCAATTGATGTCTTTTTTTTTTTAATTTCTTAGTTTGTTTGCACCCCCCCAAAAATTTTGAGCACCAGCCGCCACTGGCATGTGCAAAGTGCTCCATGCATGCTAAAATCAATGCAAACCCTTTAAACAGTCCACATTTAGTTGCAGTCTCCAGGGAGTGGGGAAGGGTACCTGTCAAAAACAGGTACCTGTTCCCCCCTCCCCCCTGAAAGGTGCCAAATGAGCCTAAAAAGAGGAAGGGGTGTGGTTTACAGATGATAGGGTGGGTCTTAAACAGGAAGGGGTGTGGCCTCGGCAGCAAGGGGTGGGTCATATTTAAATTAGGGGGTTGCATGAGTTTAGTCAGGCCTAGGGCAGCACAAAACCTAAATACACCACTGTTTGATGGTGCTCCTAGGGATCATCAAAGATTTGGATATTTTTTTTATAACCTAACCCTGACTTGTACTTCTCAACAACATTGTCCCTTACTTGTTTGGAGAGTTCCTTGGACGTCATGGCAGTGTTTGGTTAGTGGTGCCTCTTGCTTAGGTGTTGCAGCCTCTGGGGCCTTTCAAAAAGGTGTGTATATGTAATGACAGATCATGTGACACTTGCACACAGGTGGACATCATTTCACTAATTATGTGACTTCTGAAGGTAATTGGTTGCACCAGAGCTTTTTATGGGCTTCAGAACAAAGGGGGTGAATACATACGCACATGCCAATTATCATTTTTTTATTTCTGAAAAATAGTTTTATGTATAAATTTTTAATAATTTTACTTCACCAACTTAGACTATTGTGTTCTAATCCATCGCATATAATTTAGATTAAAAAAAATTAACTGAAGGCTGTAATGTAACAAATTAGGTAAAATCGCCAAGGGGGGTGAATACTTTTGCAAGGCACTGTATAACCCCAAATACTGGGCAGGCTGCTGGATCATGTGAGTCTATTCTACATTGATCTATGTCGATTGGGTGTCTACATTAAGTTCAGCATCATAAAAGTTGACTCTTGGGGAGCTTAGGTCTATTGTAAACAATAAAAAAAAAAAATCAAAAAGAAAAACAAAATGGGAAGACTCAATGTACTGCTTAGTCTTTTTTCTGCCATCACTTTTCTATGTTTCTAAGAGCAGGTCAAAGCCCTCATATTAATCAGTAGTGGGACTGCAACAATGAATAGTTGGTGTGAAGTAGGCTGGACAGTACAATGAAACACTATCTTTTTTCTTGTTTTTTATTGATACATTAAATGTATTACATTATATAAATTTAAAAATTGGCTAAAAACTTTATTTTTTTAGTCACATTATACTTCCTCTAATTCTGGGGTGCGAATTTTATCTACAAATGATAGCAATCAGCATTTGCTACCTTGAACTTAAAGCTGTTGTTTAGCATCTCCAATGCTTTAGTGACCTAACTTACCTGTAATGTAAGTATGTCCCATGTCATGCAGGCAGCTGGATCCTGGAGAAATGTTCTTTGCAGGGATACTTGATCCTATTCCTGTTGTTGAACTTCTAGTGCTGCGATGGTTAATTGCTCCCAGTCTTTTGTGAAACTGCAGTGAACAAGCTTCCGACAGGGACCCACCCCTCCTCACTCCTCCTCCATTGAGAAAAAATTTTCATAGTGTTCACTGCATATAATGCAAACTCTGGATGGGGAGAGAATCTAGTGACTGATCTAACGCTCCCTCATTCAGAGAATGTGTTATACTTTATTACATGTAAATTAAGTGAAAAAAGTTTTAAACAAAAACAGTTTTTGACTAAAGTTCAAGTGAGTCTAAAGGCTCCTTTTTTAACCTAGAATAAAAAAGTACTTTATACTTACATGCTCTGTGCACTGGTATTGCACAAAGCAGCCCCAAATCTCCTCTTCTGAGGACCCCCGCCAGCACTCTCCACTCCTCCTCTTCTGTGTCTGCCCAAAAGTCCAGGCTTGTTCCCAATCCAGGCTATGTGTATTCATTGACACACACACAGAGCAGCTCTGGCCCGCCTCGCCCCCAATCCCTTCTCACTGGATTTGATTGACAACAGCAGGAGCCAATGACTCCTGCTGCTATCTACCCTGTGAGACCAGGGAGAAAGAGCAGTACTGCTGCAGATGGGCACAGAGCTAGAGAAAGGACACAGGTAAGTATTAGGGAGGTGGGGGAAGCAAACAAGTGCTGATTGTTTTTTTTAACTTAATGCAGGTAATGTATTAAGATAAAATACCTTGTACCTTAAAGTGGTTGTAAAGGTTCTTTTTAAAAATAAATAAAAAAATAACAAAAATGTTATACTTACCTGCTCTGTACAAGGGTTTTGCACAGAGCAGCACCAATCATCCTCTTCTGGGGTGCCCCGTTGGTGCTCCTGGCTCCTCCCCTTCATCAGGTGCCCCCACGGAGACCCACTTTCCCCTTTCCCTGGGGTTGTCCATTGACACAGGCAGCAGGACTCAGCACCGCCCCTTCTCCCATGTCACTGGATTTGATTGACAACAGCAGGAGCCAATGGTTCCTTCTTCTATCAATCTATTCAATGAGGATGAAGACAGCAGCTGGAGCCGCTGGACTTGTTCACGGTACTGGAACGATCGGGTTCAGGTAAGATAAAGGGGGCGGGGGTTCTAGGGGGCAGCTGCAGCACAGAAGGTTTTTCACCTCAATGCATAGAATGCATTGAGGTGAAAAACCCAGAAACTTTACAACCACTTTAACCCCTTGCCGACCGGCTCATGCCGATATACGTCGGCAGAAGGGCACGTACAGGCATATTAACCTACCTGTACGTTGCCCTTTAAGACACGGCATTGTGGGCCGTGTTTTAAAGGGCAATGTGAATGAGACACATTCGCGGCAAGCTCCATGAATGTGATCGCAGGTATACCCGCGATCGTCTCACAGAGAGGAAGAAGGGGGAAATGCTGATGTAAACAAGCATTTCCCCATTCTTCTTAGTGACAGGACACTGATCACAGCTCCCTGTGATCAGGAGTGGTGATCAGTGTCGTGTCACACATAGCCCCTCCTTCCTACAGTTAGAACACATCCCTAGGACACACTTAACCCCAGCCGCGCCCCCTGATTAACCCCTTCACTGCCAGTCACATTTACACAGTTATCAGTGCATTTTAATCCCTTTAATCACACTGATCGCTGTATAAATGTGAAAGGTCCCAAAATAGCGCCAAAAGTGTCCAATCTGTCTGCCATAATGACGCAGTCACAAAAAAAAAAAAAAAAAAAAAAAAAAAAATCGCAGATTGCCACCATTACTAGTAAAAAAAAAATTATTAATAAAAATGTCATAAAACTATCCCCTATTTTGTAGACGCTATAACTTTTGCACAAACCAATCAATAAATGTCTATTGCGATCTTTTTTTTACCAAAAATATGTAGAAGAATATGTATTAGCCTAAACTGAGAAAGAATTTGTTCTTTTGTTTATAGCGGAAAAAATAAAAACCGCAGAGGTGATCAAATACCACCAAAAGAAAGCTCTATTTGTGGGGAAAAAAGGACGTCAATTTTGTTTGGGAGCCACGTCGCACGACCGCGCAATTGTCAGTTAAAGCAACGCAGTGCCGAATCGCAAAAAACGCTCTGGACTTTGGCCAGCCAAATGGTCTGGGCTGAAGTGGTTAAGAACAACTTTCAGCTCTAATGTAATCTCTGCAACGTTAACATTGTTTCTACCGCATAAATTTGTTTCCTGTTAATTTCTATTTAGTGAAACTAAGCTGTATATTACCTTTGCAAAATCCATTTGCAAAATAGAAATAATATATTGTGATTTGTAATTGTGTGATTTGTAACTAGATTAAATGAATTGGCTGCATCTGGTGCAACACTTCCTTCTGCTGGAGCATAAAATAAACACAGTACTTATTTTGAATATATAACATAGATTGATGCGCTCTGATACAAAGTTCAATCAATGTGAGAATTTTTTGTGCTAAAAAACCAATGTGAAAAAAATTGCTACCAAATCTCTCTAAAAAAAAAAAAAAAAAAAAAAAAAAAAATCGCATATATATAAAATCGCAAATATATGAAAAAAAAAAAAAAAAAAAATCGCAAATATTTAAAAACTGTGTTCCTCCAGTTATACAAATCCACTGGAAGTGGTGCGATATCTCCAAAGTAAACTAAGCAACAATTGTGTATGGATATACTAAAAATGCGTTTGCAAATAGTAATCAATCCAAATTAGTGCCAATAAATAAATAAATTAGATATATTCCCTGTGATAAGTGTTGAATCCTCCATAATAAAAAATAAATAAATTATATGCTTATAAAGGTGCAATATATATACAATTGATGAGTATAAATAGATAAATAGTGCCAATAGAATCTGATTAAATATAGATGATTAAATTAATGAGATAGGATAAGTAACAGGCGACAGTTCAATCCTCAGTAATCTGGGATATCTGGATTCCTGCAGTACTTATTTGTTCACCCTCTGAGCTATTTCTTCCACAGCCACAATGAATGGTAATTTTCTCAGTATCAAGTGGTTTTATGTAAAATAAACAAAGAGAGAAAACATTGCGCAATATTGTTACAATAAAAGTTCACAGGCAAAACAGCACAGTGATACACTCACGTGTGCCTGACTTGTTTTAGGCATGCAGATAAGCAGATAGGCAGATCTCAGCTGGCTTGTAAGGACAAGGCTTGCTACGCAAGCTGCTGCTGCCTGATACAATGTATTCAGCAGACTGTGTCCTAGGCTCCTCCATTTTATTTATATACTTTTTTTGAATATGCCATTCTGACCGCCACCCAATGAGCTTGCTCAGCCCAGGTTTCTCCTGCTGAAGCTTGAAAAAAAAAGCAGGATCTGCAATCATGATCAACCTATAGAACTAGGCCCTGTCACACTTTTAGCCATGTCCCTCTCAGGAACTCATTAGCAGGAGCTCATCTGTGCAAAACATTAGTGAAAACTGCCAAGAACTGCACAGGCACCAGGATTTACATGTTTGGTCATATCTGAGCAAGCATCTCAGTTCAGAAAGTAGGGGGATGACCTTGTTTAATGCATGACCAAAGATAACTCCGTCCCAATAGAAGAAAAAGCAGATGAAGGCATTTAGGGTAGGAAGTGGGGGACAGGGTTGATATTATGATCTCAGTTAGAGATTTAAAAAAAACACTGGCACATTACTTTTTTTTTTTTTAACAGTAAAGTCTGGCACATTACTTAGTATGCATGGATTTACTATAAAATAATGGGGTCAATTCACAAAAGGATATTGCATGAGATATTTGGACCATGTGACACATTTATTCCAAATATCTCATGCGATATTAAAAGTGTCAAACAAGATATTTGGGGGGCACACCCTAAAAGATGCATTAAAGCTGGTGCAGCCATAAGACCATACAACAGAGCAAAATATTACAGCGCACACATGCAAAAAAAGACATTTACCTCCAGCAGGGTTAGTTTAAAACACCTAGACAATTTAAAAAATATTATCAAAAAATATTGGAATTTGGTCACACCATATTGCTATATGGCGCTAAGCCCACTTACTGCGTCAAAGTACCCCATGATTAGGGGGTCCTACACTATCCATAGATTGGGAGATCCTGCTTCTCTGAACCATGAGAGCAATATACTCTTCAATATAGGAGAACTATGAGGTCTCCACCCATGACACAAGTGGACACTAATGAGGGGTACTTAATGAAAATCTCCCAATCCATGGATAGTGTAGGACCCACTAATCATGGGGTACTTTGACGCAGTAAGTGGGCTTAGCACCATATAGCAATATGGTGTGACCAAATCCCCATATTTTTTGATAATATTTTTTAAATCGTCTAGGTGTTTTAAACTAACCCTGCTGGAGGTAAATGTCTTTTTTGCATGTGTGCGCTGTAATATTTTGCTCTGTTGTATGGTCTTATGGCTGAACCAGCTTTAATGCATCTTTTAGGGTGTGCCCCCCAAATATCTTGTTTGTCTATTGTATGGAAACTGACCAAATCCTTTTGGGTGAGGAGCACCCCACTCTTTCATTAAGTACCTCTCATTAGCGTCCACTTGTGTCATGGGTGGAGACCTCATAGTTCTCCCATATAGAAGAGTGTATTGCTCTCATGGTTCAGAGAAGCAGGATCTCCCAATCTATGGATAGTGTAGGACTAGGGTGACCACATTTCCAAACTGCCATTCAGGGACACCCCCCCCCCCCCCCCCCCGCGCGCCGCCCAAAAAGGATGGTTTTTGATACTATTTTTTGCCAATTTTTGGGAAAAAAAAGCAAACAGTGGTAACCAGTTTAGACAGGTGGTATGCAATGTGCACCTGCCTTAACTAAGTCACTTAGTGACAACGGTGTACTTTGTACATCACTTACTCTGGCAAGTTCACTGCATCAAAGTTATGATTGAGATTGCTATAAACATAGCTGCCTGTGTATTGTTCAGTATTTTGTGATTACGCCCTGCACACAATCACTGGCTACCTAAAACAGGTCTTACATTTCAAATATGTTAGACATCTCTTAAGAAATAGAAAAAACAAACAGTACAAGTTGCAATAAATTTAACAGATTATTTTTATTGTTTTCTCAACGAGCAAGAACTTAACTAGGTATAAACTAGTAACCAGCCATATATAATAAACCACAAAATCCACTTTTTTCTTAAATAACAGATATATATTACTATAAATATATTCTTGAAAATATAAAAATTAACAAAACAGTCAATTGGAAATATAACGTTGCTGAAATATTAATGCTGTGTCTAATTCAGCTCACATGGCAATATGACCATAATCAAATCCTTCAGACCACATGACACCAGCTGAGTACCTTTTGTTTTCAACACTGATGTCTAAAAGTGTATTTTTTGTCACTTCTTGCACATTGCAAGAGTTTTTTATTTTGTTTTACAAAGCTAAAAAAAGATTGACAACCCATGTCAAAATTGATTTTCACCTGAAGTTCAGATTTTATTAGATCAATGCTGCATCTATTTCTTGTGTCAGACCAGCACATTCCCATCATGCTGAAGACCCTTTCAACTGCTGCATTTGAGCATGGGATGCTAACAACAAATGACTCCACTTTCAAGAGGTTTGGCAGTTTGTCAGGTCCAGCCTTCGTAAATATTGTTGACCATTTAACATCGGTGTTGAGATCATCATCCGCTTCAGTACCGGTACAAACCTTTTGAAAGTGTGGACAAACGCAAGCAAATTCTTCGTAAAGGTCATCTATTGAAACAGAGTCTAAATTCAGAGCTTCAACAGATGCCACCAGGTTATCAAACGTAAGGTTCTCCTTCAAATTCAGACATTGAATTTTAGACAAATAGTTTTTATCTGAAAAATCAAACCACTGTTCTAAATACTGAACAGCTTTTTGATAAAATTTTAGGAATTCTGATTCTATTTTTTTTGCTTGCAGGTGAGGTCATTTTTTTAAAGCTTTCCCAACTAGATATCCAAAAAAATGGTCTGTCTGTCTTTGTATTAGTTTGCCTTTGACTGATGTCATGATCTCATATACATCAACTGCAATCAAGTCATTTCGCTCCAGTTTTAATATGGCTGTCTGAAAAATAGGCAAGCAGTTGTGTAAAAACTGGAGATATAACTCAGGAACTGATGGTGGGTCCAGTTCTGTGGTCTCACTATCTTCATCCACAATAAATTGCCATATTACTTTAGGTGTTTCATCCTCACCAATACTTTGGAAGTAAGCTTTTACAGCTGGCCAATTTTTTAAAACTCTCTCGATTGCTGGATAAAGAGACAGCCATCTTGTTGGGACATGGCGAAGAAGTTCTGACCACTCAAGGTCAACAAAGTCAAACATTTCTTTTAGTGTGGCAACTCTCTTGGCTGATATTGAAAAATAATTATATAATTTCAAAATTAGACTTTCCACGTCACAATTTAAGACATCTGAAGCCTTTTTAGCTGTATTGTGAAGTATGTGAGCTGGGCAGCCAGCTGGCAATATCCGATGATTTACAGCATGAAGCTTCTGGTACACACCATTATGCTTACCAAAGTTCACACTTGCATTGTCAGCAGAATATGCAGACATCATATCCACAGATAGGCCATTTGTTTTAATTACATTTAAAATTTGCTCAGAAATTGCAGCAGCACTTTCCTCACCTTCATAAAAATCCAGCAAGCTTGTTACCACTCCTTTGGAGGGCTTAAAGTAATGCAGAACTAAAGGGAAAAGTTTGGTGTGCCCATGGTTAGATTCATCCGATCCAACACTAAAATAAGCATAGCTGTTTTTCAAATCTTTAACTACCATTTCCACACTGTAAGGAGCCAGCACGTTTGTTACAATGGCTTCAGCTTTGGTACGACCACATGACATCCTAGTGGCTTTAGCAGAATCCTGAAATATAACAGGAAGTAGTTTCATGGTGCAGCCCAAAGATCTATATGAATGACTGTGGCACACGGAATGGTAAAATATTGATATTTCAGCTGCTATAATTTTGTCTTGCATTGCCATATCCTTAGAGGGAATCATGAATTTGGAAAGCATCCCACTTTGTTTTGCAGCCCGATCAGCATTTTTGTGACTTTCGCTAGATATGTGGATTTTGATATCACCTTCACCACCATGACCAATTCCAAATTCGCGCCTACACAGAGTACAATATGCTCTATGATAGTTACCGGTCACTGCTGTAATGCATGTATAAGTTGTTTTCCATAAGTCTCGAAAACGGCACAATCGCTTTATCTTCTTTGATTTAGAGGTCGAAGGCCCCTGTTCATCCCCGCTGCTATCCATCTTAGTACCAGTTGCACGATGTGTGAATGATCCTATAGTGATGATCCAAACACATTGACTGATGTATAAAATGGACAAGCCAACTTGTAATACAAAGTATTTACCAACACGCCACAGAGCTCCACAGCAATAGATAGAGAGTCTACAACTAGTGTTTCACTGAAAATTAATCACATCTGATGTACTGATGGCCTCTCTCATTTCTTGAGACACTAATGGCCCATAAAGAAAATTGGGCGAACATTTTTGTTCAAGGAACGATCGTACAATTTTCTAAAAGTGTGTACACAACTTTTGACAGCCGATTCCGAACGAAAATTTCCGAAGGGAAAAACGCCAACATTTTTCTTGTATGGGAACAGAATGTACCATTTTCGTATGATTTTCGTACGAGAAATAGCAGATACGAAAGACTGCGCATGATCAGAAACAACAAATAACAAAAAAGCCTTTGTCGTATGCAAATTTTCGTGCATTATTTCTATCCTCGGTTCCGACTTGATGTGAAACATTGAGGAAAACCTGCCGATTGTCCGAATTTCTCATAGTGTGTACAGGTTAACAAGCCAGATACAAATACCCCCCAAATTATTACTTTTTGGAAAGTAGACATTCCAAGGTATTTACTAAGAGGCATGGTGAGTTTTTTCAAGTTGTCATATTTTACCACAATTCTTTGCAAAATGAAGATTTTTAGTTTTCACAAAATTGTCATATTCACAGGTTATTTCTCTAACACAGCATATGCATACTTGCAACTACAAACCAAAATATATTCTGCTGCTAATAAGTGAGTTTTCAGGGATCTCCTAAAGGTAGATAGGGTAGGGGCTGATCGGATATACCGGGGCAGGGAGTTCCAGAGGATGGGAGAGGCTCTGGAGAAGTCCTGAAGGCGAGCATGGGAGGAGGTAACAAGGGAGCTAGAGAGCAGTAGGCGATATCTGCAGATGAGATTGGTGATGTAGATGGGGGCGATGTTGTGATTGGCCTTGTATGTTGTGGTTAGCATTTAGAATTTTATACGGTGGGGTAGGGAAAGACAGTGAAGGGATTGGCAGAGAGGGGCAGCAGTCACGGATCGATTAGTGAGGTGCATTAGTCTAGCAGCAGCAGTCATAATAGACTGAAGGGGGATATCCTGCGTAAGGGTAGGCCATTAAGAAGAGAGTTGCAGTTGTCGAGGCGGGAAATAATCAAGGAGTGAATAAGTTGCTTTGTGGTGTCATTAGTCAAGAAGGGTCTAATTTTGGAGAGGTTTCGGAGGTTAAGGCGGCAGGATTTAGCCAGCAATTGGATGTGGGGGCTGAAGGAGAGATCAAAGTCAAGGATTACACTCAGCACCCTTGACATGTATGGAGTGACCAATGGTTGTGCTGTTTATCTTAATGGTAAAATCGTGGGGGGGGGGACCAGGAAGGAGGAAATGTAACAAGCTCCGTTTTAGAAAGACTGAGTTTGAGAAAGTGGTGTGACATCCATACCGATGTGTCATTCAGTAAGTTTAGGATCCGTGAGGAGATCGAGGGGGTGAGTTGAGGAGTGGACAGATAGATCTGGGTGGGGGGGGACAGCAGGATGGAGGGGGACACGGAGGAAGAACGGAGGGGGACAGCAGGACGGAGGGGGACAGCAGCAGAACGGTAGGGGACACGGAGGAAGAATGGAGGGGGAGAGCAGGACAGAGGGGGACAGCAGCAGAACGGAGGGGGACACGGAGGAAGAATGGAGGGGGAGAGCAGATTTAAATTTACAAATACTGTACTGGTGACCCCACAATAGGGATAAAACTTTTTCGCAGAAGAGAGTTTAATAAGACTCGTGGCCACTCATTACAATTAGAAGAAAAGAGGTTTAACCTTAAACTACGTAGAGGGTTCTTTACTGTAAGAGCGGCAAGGATGTGGAATTCCCTTCCACAGGCGATGGTCTCAGCGGGGAGCATTGATAGCTTCAAGAAACTTTTAGATAATCACCTGGATGACCGCAACATACAGGGATATATAATGTAATACTGACACATAATCACACACATAGGTTGGACTTGATGGACTTGTGTCTTTTTTCAACCTCACCTACTATGTAACTATGTATGTAACTATGTAACTATGTAGCAGGACAGAGGGGGACAGCAGCAAAACGGAGGGGGACAGCAGAATGGAGGGGGACAGCAGCAGAATGGAGGGGGACACGGAGGAAGAACGGAGGGGGACAGCAGCAGAACGGAGGGGGACGGAGGAAGAACGGAGGGGGACACAGAGGAAGAATGGAGGGGACACAGAGGAAGAACGGAGGGGGACATAGAAGAAGAATGGAGGGGGACACAGAAATAACGGAGGGGGACACAGAGGAATAACGGAGGGGGACACAGAAGAAGAACGGAGGGGGACACAGAGGAAGAACGGAGGGGGACACGGAGGAAGACCGGAGGGGGACACGGAGGAAGAACGGAGGGGGACACGGAGGAAGAATGGAGGGGGACACAGAGGAAGAAAGGAGGGGGACACGGAGGAAGAATGGAGGGGGACAGCAGCAGAATGGAGGGGGACACGGAGGAAGAACGGAGGGGGACACAGAGGAAGAACGGACGGGGACAGCAGCAGAACGGAGGGGGACACGGAGGAAGAACAGAGGGGGACACGGAGGAAGAAAGGAGGGGGACAGCAGCAGAATGGAGGGGGACACAGAAGAAGAACGGAGGGGGACACAGAGGAAGAACGGAGGGGGACACAGAGGAAGAACGGAGGGGGACACAGAGGAAGAACGGAGGGGGACACAGAGGAAGAACGGAGGGGGACACAGAAGAAGAACGGAGGGGGACAGCAGCAGAACGGAGGGGGACATGGAGGAAGAACAGAGGGGGACACAGAGGAAGAACGGAGGGGGACACAGAAGAAGAATGGAGGGGGACATAGAGGAAGAACGGAGGGGGACACAGAGGAAGAACGAAGGGGGACACGGAGGAAGAACGGAGGGGGACACGGAGGAAGACCGGAGGGGGACACGGAGGAAGAACGGAGGGAGACACAGAGGAAGAATGGAGGGGGACAGCAGCAGAATGGAGGGTGACACGGAGGAAGAACGGAGGGGGACACAGAGGAAGAACGGAGGGGGACAGCAGCAGAATGGAGGGTGACACGGAGGAAGAACAGAGGGGGACACGGAGGAAGAAAGGAGGGGGACAGCAGCAGAATGGAGGGGGACACAGAAGAAGAAGGGAGGGGGACACAGAAGAAGAACGGAGGGGGACACAGAGGAAGAACGGAGGGGGACACAGAGGAAGAATGGAGGGGGACACAGAGGAAGAACGGAGGGGGACACAGAAGAAGAACGGAGGGGGACACGGAGGAAGAACGGAGGGGGACACGGAGGAAGACCGGAGGGGGACACGGAGGAAGAACAAAGGGGGACACAGAGGAAGAATGGAGGGGGACAGCAGCAGAATGGAGGGTGACACGGAGGAAGAACAGAGGGGGACACGGAGGAAGAAAGGAGGGGGACAGCAGCAGAATGGAGGGGGACACAGAAGAAGAACGGAGGGGGACACAGAAGAAGAACGGAGGGGGACACAGAGGAAGAACGGAGGGGGACACAGAGGAAGAACGGAGGGGGACACAGAGGAAGAACGGAGGAGGACACAGAAGAAGAACGGAGGGGGACAGCAGCAGAACGGAGGGGGACACGGAGGAAGAAAAGAGGGGGACACAGAGGAAGAACGGAGGGGGACACAGAAGAAGAATGGAGGGGGACACAGAGGAAGAACGGAGGGGGACACAGAGGAGGAACGGAGGGGGACACAGAGGAAGAACGGAGGGGGACACAGAGGAAGAACGGAGGGGGACAGCAGCAGAATGGAGGGGGACACAGAGGAAGAACAGAGGGGGACACGGAGGAAGAAAGGAGGGGGACACAGAGGAAGAACGGAGGGGGACACAGAGGAAGAACGGAGGGGGACAGCAGCAGAATGGAGGGGGACACGGATGAAGAACAGAGGGGGACACGGAGGAAGAATGGAGGGGGACAGCAGCAGAATGGAGGGGGACAAGGAGGAAGAACGGAGGGGGACACAGAGGAAGAACGGAGGGGGACACAGAGGAAGAACGGAGGGGGACACAGAGGAAGAACGGAGGGGGACACAGAGGAAGAACGGAGGGGGACATAGAAGAAGAATGGAGGGGGACACAGAAAGAACGGAGGGGGACACAGAGGAATAATGGAGGGGGACACAGAAGAAGAATGGAGAGGGACACAGAGGAAGAACGGAGGGGGACACGGAGGAAGACCGGAGGGGGCCATGGAGGAAGAACGGAGGGGGACACGGAGGAAGAACGGAGGGGGACACAGAGGAAGAACGGACGGGGACACAGAGGAAGAACGGAGGGGGACACAGAGGAAGAACGGAGGGGGACACAGAGGAAGAACGGAGGGGGACATAGAAGAAGAATGGAGGGGGACACAGAAAGAACGGAGGGGGACACAGAGGAAGAATGGAGGGGGACACAGAAGAAGAATGGAGGGGGACACAGAGGAAGAACGGAGGGGGACACAGAGGAAGAACGGAGGGGGACAGCAGCAGAATGGAGGGGGACACGGAGGAAGAACAGAGGGGGACACGGAGGAAGAACGGAGGGGGACACAGAGGAAGAACGGAGGGGGACATAGAAGAAGAATGGAGGGGGACACAGAAAGAACGGAGGGGGACACAGAGGAATAACGGAGGGGGACACAGAAGAAGAATGGAGGGGGACACAGAGGAAGAACGGAGGGGGACACGGAGGGAGAACGGAGGGGGACACAGAGGAAGAACGGAGGGGGACACGGAGGAAGAACGGAGGGGGAAACGGAGGAAGAACGGAGGGGGACACAGAGGAAGAAAGGAGGGGGACACGGAGGAAGAATGGAGGGGGACAGCAGCAGAATGGAAGGGGACACGGCGGAAGAACGGAGGGGGACACAGAGGAAGAATGGAGGGGGACAGCAGCAGAACGGAGGGGGACACGGAGGAAGAAGAGAGGGGGACACGGAGGAAGAAAGGAGGGGGACAGCAGCAGAATGGAGGGGGACACAGAAGAAGAATGGAGGGGGACACAGAGGAAGAACAGAGGGGGACACAGAGGAAGAACGGAGGGGGACACAGAGGAAGAACGGAGGGGGACACAGAAGAGGAACGGAGGGGGACAGCAGCAGAACGGAGGGGGACACGGAGGAAGAACAGAGGGGGACACAGAGGAAGAACGGAGGGGGACACAGAAGAAGAATGGAGGGGGACACAGAGGAAGAACGGAGGGGGACACAGAGGAAGAACGGAGGGGGACACAGAGGAAGAACGGAGGGGGACAGCAGCAGAATGGAGGGGGACACGGAGGAAGAACATAGGGGGACACGGAGGAAGAAAGGAGGGGGACACAGAGGAAGAATGGAGGGGGACACAGAGGAAGAATGGAGGGGGACACAGAGGAAGAACGGAGGGGGACACAGAGGAAGAACGGAGGGGGACACGGAGGAAGACCGGAGGGGGCCATGGAGGAAGAACGGAGGGGAACACGGAGGAAGAACGGAGGGGGACACAGAGGAAGAACGGAGGGGGACATAGAAGAAGAATGGAGGGGGACACAGAAAGAACGGAGGGGGACACAGAGGAATAACGGAGGGGGACACAGAAGAAGAATAGAGGGGGACACAGAGGAAGAACGGAGGGGGACACGGAGGAAGACCGGAGGGGGCCATGGAGGAAGAACGGAGGGGGACACGGAGGAAGAACGGAGGGGGACACAGAGGAAGAACGGAGGGGGACACAGAGGAAGAATGGAGGGGGACACAGAGGAGGAACGGAGGGGGACATAGAAGAAGAATGGAGGGGGACACAGAAAGAACGGAGGGGGACACAGAGGAAGAATGGAGGGGGACACAGAAGAAGAATGGAGGGGGACACAGAGGAAGAACGGAGGGGGACACAGAGGAAGAACGGAGGGGGACAGCAGCAGAATGGAGGGGGACACGGAGGAAGAACAGAGGGGGACACGGAGGAAGAAAGGAGGGGGACAGCAGCAGAACGGAGGGGGACACGAAGGAAGAACAGAGGGGGACACGGAGGAAGAAAGGAGGGGGACACGGAGGAAGAATGGAGGGGGACACGGAGGAAGAACAGAGGGGGACACAGAGGAAGAACGGAGGGGGACACAGAGGAAGAACGGAGGGAGACACAGAGGAAGAACGGAGGGGGACACAGAGGAAGAACGGAGGGGGACACAGAGGAAGAACGGAGGGGGACACAGAGGAAGAACGGAGGGGGACATAGAAGAAGAATGGAGGGGGACACAGAAAGAACGGAGGGGGACACAGAGGAATAACGGAGGGGGACACAGAAGAAGAATGGAGGGGGACACAGAGGAAGACCGGAGGGGGACACGGAGGAAGACCGGAGGGGGACACGGAGGAAGAACAGAGGGGGACACGGAGGAAGAACGGAGGGGGACACAGAGGAAGAAAGGAGGGGGACACGGAGGAAGAATGGAGGGGGACAGCAGCAGAATGGAGGGGGACACGGAGGAAGAACGGAGGGGGACACAGAGGAATAACGGAGGGGGACACAGAAGAAGAATAGAGGGGGACACAGAGGAAGAACGGAGGGGGACACGGAGGAAGACCGGAGGGGGCCATGGAGGAAGAACGGAGGGGGACACGGAGGAAGAACGGAGGGGGACACAGAGGAAGAACGGAGGGGGACACAGAGGAAGAATGGAGGGGGACACAGAGGAAGAACGGAGGGGGACATAGAAGAAGAATGGAGGGGGACACAGAAAGAACGGAGGGGGACACAGAGGAAGAATGGAGGGGGACACAGAAGAAGAATGGAGGGGGACACAGAGGAAGAACAGAGGGGGACACAGAGGAAGAACGGAGGGGGACACAGAGGAAGAACGGAGGGGGACAGCAGCAGAATGGAGGGGGACACGGAGGAAGAACAGAGGGGGACACGGAGGAAGAAAGGAGGGGGACAGCAGCAGAACGGAGGGGGACACGAAGGAAGAACAGAGGGGGACACGGAGGAAGAAAGAAGGGGGACACGGAGGAAGAATGGAGGGGGACACGGAGGAAGAACAGAGGGGGACACAGAGGAAGAATGGAGGGGGACACAGAGGAAGAACGGAGGGAGACACAGAGGAAGAACGGAGGGGGACACAGAGGAAGAACGGAGGGGGACACAGAGGAAGAACGGATGGGGACACAGAGGAAGAACGGAGGGGGACATAGAAGAAGAATGGAGGGGGACACAGAAAGAACGGAGGGGGACACAGAGGAATAACGGAGGGGGACACAGAAGAAGAATGGAGGGGGACACAGAGGAAGAACGGAGGGGGACACGGAGGAAGACCGGAGGGGGACACGGAGGAAGACCGGAGGGGGACACGGAGGAAGAACAGAGGGGGACACGGAGGAAGAACGGAGGGGGACACAGAGGAAGAAAGGAGGGGGACACGGAGGAAGAATGGAGGGGGACAGCAGCAGAATGGAGGGGGACACGGAGGAAGAACGGAGGGGGACACAGAGGAAGAACGGAGGGGGACAGCAGCAGAACGGAGGGGGACACGGAGGAAGAACAGAGGGGGACACGGAGGAAGAAAGGAGGGGGACAGCAGCAGAATGGAGGGGGACACAGAAGAAGAACGGAGGGGGACACAGAGGAAGAACAGAGGGGGACACAGAGGAAGAACGGAGGGGGACACAGAGGAAGAACGGAGGGGGACACAGAAGAGGAACGGAGGGGGACAGCAGCAGAACGGAGGGGGACACGGAGGAAGAACAGAGGGGGACACAGAGGAAGAACGGAGGGGGACACAGAAGAAGAATGGAGGGGGACACAGAGGAAGAACGGAGGGGGACACAGAGGAAGAACGGAGGGGGACACAGAGGAAGAACGGAGGGGGACAGCAGCAGAATGGAGGGGGACACGGAGGAAGAACAGAGGGGGACACGGAGGAAGAAAGGAGGGGGACACAGAGGAAGAATGGAGGGGGACACAGAGGAAGAATGGAGGGGGACACAGAGGAAGAACGGAGGGGGACACAGAGGAAGAACGGAGGGGGACAGCTGCAGAATGGAGGGGGACATGGAGGAAGAACAAAGGGGGACACGGAGGAAGAAAGGAGGGGGACACAGAGGAAGAATGGAGGGGGACACAGAGGAAGAATGGAGGGGGACACAGAGGAAGAACGGAGGGGGACACAGAGGAAGAACGGAGGGGGACAGCAGCAGAATGGAGGGGGACACGGAGGAAGAACAGAGGGGGGCACGGAGGAAGAAAGGAGAGGGACACGGAGGAAGAATGGAGGGGGACAGCAGCAGAATGGAGGGGGACACGGAGGAAGAACGGAGGGGGACACAGAGGAAGAACGGAGGGGGACACAGAGGAAGAACGGAGGGGGACACAGAGGAAGAACGGAGGGGGACACAGAGGAAGAACGGAGGGGGACACAGAAAGAACAGAGGGGGACACAGAGGAATAACGGAGGGGGACACAGAAGAAGAATGGAGGGGGACACAGAGGAAGAACGGAGGGGGACACAGAGGAAGAACGGAGGGGGACAGCAGCAGAACGGAGGGGGACACGGAGGAAGAACAGAGGGGGACACGGAGGAAGAAAGGAGGGGGACAGCAGCAGAATGGAGGGGGACACGAAGGAAGAACAGAGGGGGACACGGAGGAAGAAAGGAGGGGGACACGGAGGAAGAACAGAGGGGGACACAGAGGAAGAACGGAGGGGGACACAGAGGAGGAACGGAGGGGGACACAGAGGAAGAACGGAGGGGGACATAGAAGAAGAATGGAGGGGGACACAGAAAGAACGGAGGGGGACACAGAGGAATAACGGAGGGGGACAGCAGCAGAACGGAGGGGGACACGGAGGAAGAACAGAGGGGGACACGGAGGAAGAAAGGAGGGGGACACGGAGGAAGAATGGAGGAGGACACGGAGGAAGAACAGAGGGGGACACAGAGGAAGAACGGAGGGGGACACAGAGGAAGGACGAAGGGGGACACAGAGGAATAACGGAGGGGGACACAGAAGAAGAATGGAGGGGGACACAGAGGTAGAACGGAGGGGGACACGGAGGAAGAACGGAGGGGGACACAGAAAGAACGGAGGGGGACACAGAGGAATAACGGAGGGGGACACAGAAGAAGAATGGAGGGGGACACAGAGGAAGAACGGAGGGAGACACAGAGGAAGACCGGAGGGGGACACGGAGGAAGACCGGAGGGGGACACGGAGGAAGAACGGAGGGGGACACGGAGGAAGAACGGAGGGGGACACAGAGGAAGAAAGAAGGGGGACACAGAGGAAGAAAGGAGAGGGACACGGAGGAAGAATGGAGGGGGACAGCAGCAGAATGGAGGGGGACATGGAGGAGGAACGGAGGGGGGACACAGAGGAAGAACGGAGGGGGACAGCAGCAGAACGGAGGGGGACACGGAGGAAGAAAGGAGGGGGACAGCAGCAGAATGGAGTGGGACACAGAAGAAGAACGGAGGGGGACACAGAGGAAGAACGGAGGGGGACACAGAGGAAGAATGGAGGGGGGACACAGAGGAAGAACGGAGGGGGACACAGAAGAAGAACGGAGGGGGACAGCAGCAGAACGGAGGGGGACACGGAGAAAGAACAGAGGGGGACACAGAGGAAGAACGGAGGGGGACACAGAAGAAGAATGGAGGGGGACACAGAGGAAGAACGGAGGGGGACACAGAGGAAGAACGGAGGGGGACACAGAGGAAGAACGGAGGGGGACAGCAGCAGAATGGAGGGGGACACGGAGGAAGAACAGAGGGGGACACGGAGGAAGAAAGGAGGGGGACACAGAGGAAGAATGGAGGGGGACACAGAGGAAGAATGGAGGGGGACACAGAGGAAGAACGGAGGGGGACACAGAGGAAGAACAGAGGGGGACACGGAGGAAGAAAGGAGGGGGACACGGAGGAAGAATGGAGGGGGACAGCAGCAGAATGGAGGGGGACACGGAGGAAGAACGGAGGGGGACACGGAGGAAGAACAGAGGGGGACACAGAGGAAGAACGGAGGGGGACACAGAGGAAGAACGGAGGGGGATACAGAAAGAACGGAGGGGGACACAGAGGAATAACGGAGGGGGACACAGAAGAAGAATGGAGGGGGACACAGAGGAAGAACGGAGGGGGACACGGAGGAAGACCGGAGGGGGACACGGAGGAAGAACGGAAGGGGACACGGAGGAAGAACGGAGGGGGACACAGAGGAAGAACGGAGGGGGACACGGAGGAAGAACGGAGGGGGACACAGAGGAAGAACGGAGGGGGACAGCAGCAGAATGGAGGAGGACACGGAGGAAGAACAGAGGGGGACACGGAGGAAGAAAGGAGGGGGACACAGAGGAAGAATGGAGGGGGACACAGAGGAAGAATGGAGGGGGACACAGAGGAAGAACAGAGGGGGACACAGAGGAAGATCGGAGGGGGACAGCTGCAGAATGGAGGGGGACACGGAGGAAGAACAGAGGGGGACACGGAGGAAGAAAGGAGGGGGACACAGAGGAAGAATGGAGGGGGACACAGAGGAAGAATGGAGGGGGACACAGAGGAAGAACGGAGGGGGACACAGAGGAAGAACAGAGGGGGACAGCAGCAGAATGGAGGGGGACACGGAGGAAGAACAGAGGGGGACACGGAGGAAGAAAGGAGGGGGACACGGAGAAAGAATGGAGGGGGACAGCAGCAGAACGGAGGGGGACACGGAGGAAGAACGGAGGGGGACACAGAGGAAGAACGGAGGGGGACAGCAGCAGAATGGAGGGGGACATGGAGGAAGAACAGAGGGGGACACGGAGGAAGAAAGGAGGGTGACAGCAGCAGAATGGAGGGGGACACAGAAGAAGAACGGAGGGGGACACAGAAGAAGAACGGAAGAGGACACAGAGGAAGAACGGAGGGGGACACAGAGGAAGAACGGAGGGGGACACAGAAGAAGAACGGAGGGGGACAGCAGCAGAACGGAGGGGGACACGGAGGAAGAACAGAGGGGGACACAGAGGAAGAACGGAGGGGGACACAGAAGAAGAATGGAGGGGGACACAGAGGAAGAACGGAGGGGGACACAGAGGAAGAACGGAGGGGGACACAGAGGAAGAACGGAGGGGGACACAGAGGAAGAACGGAGGGGGACAGCAACAGAACGGAGGGGGACACGGAGGAAGAACAGAGGGGGACACAGAGGAAGAACGGAGGGGGACACAGAAGAAGAATGGAGGGGGACACAGAGGAAGAACGGAGGGGGACACAGAGGAAGAACGGAGGAGGACACAGAGGAAGAACGGAGGGGGACACAGAGGAAGAACGGAGGGGGACAGCAGCAGAACGGAGGGGGACACGGAGGAAGAACAGAGGGGGACACAGAGGAAGAACGGAGAAGGACACAGAAGAAGAATGGAGGGGGACACAGAGGAAGAACGGAGGGGGACACAGAGGAAGAACGGAGGGGGACACAGAGGAGGAACGGAGGGGGACACAGAGGAAGAACGGAAGGGGGACAGCAGCAGAATGGAGGGGGACACGGAGGAAGAACAGAGGGGGACACGGAGGAAGAAAGGAGGGGGACACAGAGGAAGAATGGAGGGGGACACAGAGGAAGAATGGAGGGGGACACAGAGGAAGAACGAAGGGGGACACAGAGGAAGAACGGAGGGGGACACAGAGGAAGAACGGAGGGGGACAGCAGCAGAATGGAGGGGGACATGGAGGAAGAACAGAGGGGGACAAGGAGGAAGAAAGGAGAGGGACACGGAGGAAGAATGGAGGGGGACAGCAGCAGAATGGAGGGGGACACGGAGGAAGAACAGAGGGGGACACAGAGGAAGAACGGAGGGGGACAGCACCAGAACAGAGGGGGACATGGAGGAAAGATGGAGGGGGAGAGCAGCAGAACTGAGGGGGAGTGTGGGAGACAGCAGCAGATCTGAGGGGGGTGGGGGACAGCAGCAGAACTGAGGGGGGTGGGGGTCTGGGGACAGCAGCAGAACTGAGGGGGTGGGGGTCTGGGGATAGCAGCAGAACTGAGGGGGGTGGGGGTCTGGGGACAGCAGCAGAACTGAGGGGGGTGGGTGGGGGTCTGGGGACAGCAGCAGAACTGAGGGGGGTGGGTGGGGGTCTGGGGACAGCAGCAGATTTGAGAAGGAGTGTGTGCATTGCTCACTAGGTAGTGTGCTGTGGAAGTTACACTAACCTGAAGTATCTCTGGCAGGCGGACCTCGTGGGCGGGAGGGAGCCGGAGGGAGGACTCGGACGAGGGTTGCGCTTGCTGGCTGGCAGTGGCAATCAATGTGCGGCTGCTGGAGTAGCTGTAGTTGGCTCGGCGCTCCGGGACTGGTGGTCACTGGCAGGCACCTTCCACCACTGTCACTGACTGGGGCTGGGCGGCGCGCACAGAGCAGGCTAGTAAGTGGACTCACTGACACTGGCAGGCTGGCAGTGGCGGCTGCTCTCTCTCTCTGCTCTGCTCAGCCGTAGGTCCGTAGCGTGTAGAGTGAGTCTAGAGTGCGCACTGCGCCGTCACCGCCGTGCCGTGCGGGTGCCCAGAGCCCACTGCACTGACTCCACGTGCCAGCTGACGTCACTGGTTGCTAGACGCGGGGCGGGCGGCCCTAGCCTAGCAACCAGTTAAGGCACTTAAGCTAAGCTGCGCTTCTTGTTGTGTGTATACTGTGATAAGGGTGGCAGGCAGTCAGACTCGGAGACGGAGTCGGACTGGTGCCAGCCGCCGGCGGTGTGTTTTTTTTTCATTCCGGGACACTGTATTGTCCCGGAATGAAGGTACCCGGGACATGGGACAAATATCTTAAATAAGGGACAATCCCGGGCAATCCGGGACACGTGGCCACCCACACCACTAATCATGGGGTACTTTGACGCAGTAAGTGGGCTTAGCACCATATAGCAATATAGTGTGACCAAATCCCCATATTTATTAAAAGTGTCAATTCACAACAGGATTATGCGGTATTTACCGCAAAAATAAGAAACTTCGAGTAAATACCACGTAAACCATTCTAAAAAGTAATTCACAAAAAAAGTAAACAAAAACATTTGTTAAATAGGTGATAATCTGGTCACACAGTATTTAATGAATACTAGCTGGTTGCCAAGGAGGCGGCACCCGCCAGCATCCTTACCAATCAGTGACTCCTCTTCTGTCAGCAGGGATTACCCACTGACAACAAAATGTAAACAAAACAGCCACAAATTAGAGAAAAAAAAGGCCATGCAGTCCCCCTCCCAATCCATACCAGGCCCTTCAGACATTTTGCTGTCAGCGGGTGTGCAGAGAACTTCGTAAGTGTATGTACACACATACCGCTACATATTTAATAGACTGTTATAAATGTATTAATTAAGAAGAAAACTTGAGCATTTAATACTACTTTAACCCTTTCAGGCAATTATTCATATGTTTACCTTATTTAACATATATTTCATATTTTTTTTCTACTTATTTATTTCTTTAACCACTTAAGGACCAGCCTAGTTTTGGATTTTAGGTGTTTACATGTTTAAAACAGTTTTTTTTTGCTAGAAAATTACTTAGAACCCCCAAACATTATATATGTTTTTTTTTCTAACACCCTAGAGAATAAAATGACGGTCATTGCAATACTTTTTTTTTCACCGTATTTGAGCAGCGGCCTTATAAGCGCACTTTTTTGGAAAAAATTCACTTTTTTGAATAAAAAAATAAGACAACAGCAAAGTTAGCCCAATTTTTTTTATATTGTGAAATATAATGTTACGCCAAGTAAATTGATACCCAACATGTCACGCTTCAAAATTGCACCCGCTCGTGGAATGGCGTCAAACTTTTACCCTCAAAAATCTCCATAGGCGAAGTTTAAAAAATTCTACAGGTTGCATGTTTTGCTTTACAGAGGAGGTCTAGGGCTAGAATTATTGCTCTCGCTCTGCCAGTTGCGGCGATACCTCACATGTGTGGTTTGACCACCATTTTCATATGCGGTCGCCACTCGCGTATGCGTTCACTTCTGCGCGCGAGCTCGTCGGGACGGGGGGTTTAAATTTTTTTATTATTATTATTATTTATTTTACATTATTTTATTTATTTTTACACTGTTTAAAAAAAATGTGTCACTTTTATTCTTATTACAAGGAATGTAAACATCCTTTGTAATAGAAAAAAGCATGACAGGACCTCTTAAATATGAGATCTGGGGTCAAAAAGACCTCAGATCTCATATTTACACTAAAATGCAATAAAAAAAAAAAAAAAAGTAATTTAAAAAGATGACATTGAAAAAAATATGCCTTTAAGAGGCGTGGGCAGAAGTGACGTTTTGACGTCGCTTCCGCCCAGCAGTGTCATGGAGACAAGTGGGCACCATCTTAGCCTCACTTGTCGCCAGGCACAGCACGGAGTAGGATGCGATCGCCTCCACCGCTACCAACGGCTCCGGTAAGCGGCGGAGGGCACCGGATCGCGGAGGGAGGGGTGGCCCTCTCCCGCCACCGATAAAAGTGATCTCACGGCGAATCCGCTGCAGGGACCACTTTTATCAGAAAGCCGACCGCCGTACGAAAACAGGGATACCGGGGTTATGGCAGCTAGCTGCTGCCATAACAATGATATCCACCGTCAAAGTTTGGACGTACTTCGGCGTGCGGCGGTCCGGAAGTGGTTAAAACGTAAAGATTAAAGGTGTGAATGTGCATGTACAGGTTAAGCTAGTTTCTAATGCCCTGTACACATGATCGGACATTCCGACAACAAAATCCATGGATTTTTTCCGACGAATGTTGGCTCAAACTTCTCTTGTATACACACGGTCAAACAAAGTTGTTGGAAAATCTGATCGTTCTGAATGCGGTGACGTAAAACATGTACGTAGGGACTATAAATGGGGCAGTAGCCAATAGCTTTCGTCTTTTAATTTATTCTGAGCATGCGTGGCACTTTGTGTGTCGGATTTGTGTACACACGATCGGAATTTAACCGATCGGATTTTGTTGTCGGAAAATTTTATAGCCTGCTCTCAAACTTTGTGTGTCGGAAATTCCGACGGAAAAAGTCCGATGGAGCCCATACATGATCGGAATTTCCGACAACACAATCCGCTCGCACTTTTTTCGTCGGAAAATCCGACCGTGTGTACAGGGCATTAGATGATTTTAAATTAGCGGCAAGACATGATTGGTAGGAGCTTGTATTTAATGTTGGACTTCATCCTCATTTAACAGACCCCTTTAAAAAAAGGTGAGTTTACTGGCACAACTTTGGGAAGATTGTATGCGGACCCTTGGTGATGCCCGCATATGGTGGTGCTGTGCAACTGACCAATTTCTCTGTTTGGCCATTCATCTGTTAATGAATTACCAGCTCAATTGCAAACAGAACTCTTTCTGTGGATCCACTGCACCCAGTAGAGCACTTATATAGGAGGGATATGCCTGACTGGCAGGCATAGCTCGGGAGCATACTTTGTCATTTGGGGAGGTGAACCCCATTTCTGGCACATACAGTCTCCTACATAGATCGGGTGAGAGCTGAGACTCCAATACTTTGCTTGAAGTAGAAAGATGCAGTGAAGGTGTAATCATTTGTGAATGAACTTATCTGACTGGGCAAATCTATTGAATACTGAAATCTGTATATCCATGGTGGCCACTTTTGCTATTACTAATTACTGTGCAATAGGTCTGCAGGACTGGAGTTTGAGATATGAGATATGAAAGGGAATTCATCCTGGTATTTTGTAGCAGAAGACATTTTTTAGTGTTTTTTTTTAAATAATGTTAAAATATGTTTGTTGCTAAATTAAATTATTACTTCCCTTTGCTAGGTCCAGTGAAGTCATCATTTTTATGAATGGGTTCCACCAATCACACAAAATCAAGCTACCAAGTGAATTGTCTAGGCTGAAATTGCATGTTCTAATGAACCTGGACTGTTTGAAGCAGGAAGGCCTACAAGAAGCCACACTGGATTCTGGCTGGCACACTGGATAAACAATACGCTCACACACCTTTCTCAACCTTTAGATCTTTTTAGCAGAATTGAAAAATGTCTAGTTTAGGCCAGAAACCTTATACGGCTGGTACAATTAGATGTGTAGCCACTTTAGGGACATTTGCTATGTTATCTATTGTGTACGTGTACCGCTGAACTAGTAATCTAAAAATACAGACATAGGGGGTTGCTTACAAAAGGCAAATCCACTTTGCACTACAAGCGCACTGCAAGTGCACTTGAAAGTGTACTGTAAAGGGGGACATGCAAGGAAAATAAAAAAACAACATTTTAGCTTGCATATGATTGGATGATATCAGCAGAGCTTCCCCTCATTTCAGATCTATCCCTCAGATTTACAGCGACTGCACTTCCAAGTGTACTTTCAGTGCTCTTGTAGTGCAAACTGGATTTGCCTTTCGTAAATAACCCCCAGAGTCACAAAATTGTTTATCATTCTACAAAGACAGTTTTCTGAAACTAGAGGCCTCTTTATTGCTAATAATAATAAATTGCTTTTTTTTTTTTTTATTCATCCATTTTTTTTATAAGGATTGAATGGTTGATTCTTCTGATATATATTTTTTAGGATTTTTTTTTATTAAGTTTTGATTTTTTTAAAAAAAAAATTTATTTTTTTGATCGATTGATTTGTTTGACCGATTGATTTGTTTGATCGATTTAATTCTTGACCTTTTTGATTTTTCTGATTGGTCAATAGATTTGATTAATTTCTTTGACTTCTCAAAAAAATGGTTTCACTGATCCAGTCAATTGGCTAACTAATTGTCCAATGTTTTTAACCTTTTGAATAGCTAGCATAAGATCAAACCCAGAGAGATATATAGTATGTAGTGTATATATGTATATATATTTTTTAATAATTAATTTTCTATCAATTGATTTTTTATTAATTGATTCTTATGTGTTCCCTATATTGTATGTAACATCCCATGTGTTTGCACCAATATTGCATTTGTACTCTGCTCCCTGTCCCACTAAATAAGATTGTTCCCCTTCCCTATCCTCTATGCTTGAAAAAGGAGCGCGGCTGTTATACCACTCGCAGTACGAAAGCTCGGAAACCCGTTGCATACTAGTGACATTGCCGCGCCGCCATGTGCCTTTCAAGCCTCGCTTTGAATGAGACCTGACACCGCACGGCCGTCTCCCACCTTGCAACGATGAACAGCGAGGACAGACAAGGAACAGCAGCACCGAGCGCCCTGGTTCTGACAGTTCACCACCTCAACCCCTCTCCGGACACCTGATGTCCCAGCAGAATCTACACTGCACCAGTGATAGGTGAATCCTAGTGTATCCTGATCATCCATCCTGACCCCGTTTTTGGACAGTATCCAGTTTGTCCATGTGCTACATTGCTATCTCTCATGTGAGTTGATACTGCTTTTTTAAAATTAAAGTGTTTACTATTTATTCAGAGGCACCCCTCTCCTTGTTTTTTTCTTAGCTCTACTGGATTTCTGGCTTCTGGTCTAATGTGGTGGCAGCCCTGACTCACAGACTCATTTCTCATCATATACCTTTTGTTGGACTTATGGATTGTATTATATGGTCACCTCTGAGGTACTAGCTTATTGTGCCTTTTACTGGTATTTAATTTTTTATTATTGATAACAGCTTGCCAGCAGTGGGTTTCAGACTATTCCAAAATGGCCACTGCAATCCAATGCTATGGGATTACTACTAAAAAAGTAAATCAGTTATATATTACATGATGGTAATAATGAGTAGGCATAGATATCCAATACAATTAATTTAAATAGATACAATATACATACAATAATGGCAAATTGCCACATAATAGCTGGCAGTAAATATATAATACATATAGTAAAATTGGTCAGGTAAAACATTTAGGGTCGGTTCACACATGGGCAACACGACTTTAGCGCGACTTTGTACCGCGACTTCAACGCGGCTTCAGCGCGACTTTAGCGCGACTTCAGCGCGACTTCGGCAAATTACGAGGCGACTTGAAGTCGCCTCCATGACAGGCGTCTTCGCCTGTGGCCAATCACCTCTCTGGGAGGGAGGGGGGAGGGAGGGGTTTTCTCTGCAAAGTCGCTTGAGAGATCCGACTTGCAGGCGACTTACATTGAGTTGAATGGGTACAAGTCGCCTACAAGTCGGATAGAAGTAGTACAGGAACCTTTTTTGAAGTCGGAGCGACTTCAGTAGTGTCAGTTAAGACGGTTCAATTCACTACAATTGTAATCTAAATGCAAAGCGACTTGGGGCGACTTGGGGCGACTTGAGGGCGTACAAGTCGGATCCCAAGTCGCCCCAGTGTGAACCGAGCCTTAATGGGCAAAAATACGGCATATAGTAGCTCTATGTATTTTGTGGATTCATCCACTCTTCAGGAGCATGCACGTGGATTGAATGAGTATTGTAGTTTAATGAAAGAATTTCTTCAAGGAAGAGGAATTAAAATTGAATAAATAGGAGCTAGAATTAACTGGAACCCCCCCCCCCTAAAGTGCTTACATAATGTATAGCTACATGATGGGAGTGTGGCACTATGAATCAGAGATCCCCTAGGGGTATCACTAGCGGGAGCTGAGGTGGTGTGGACGACCCAGGACTCAACAAAGATGATATCCAAAGAGAAGAGTTTCCAAGAGGTAGAAATAGTCAGGTGCCAAGAGGTAGAAATTGTAGGTGCCTCCCTTCCACAGTTCACTCTAGTGTGACGATGGTGGGCATGGCGGCTGTGCCCTTATAGGTTTCATTCTGGAGCGGCTGACTCACACTGGTGGCTCCATCTGTTTATTGATTTATATTTTCTGGATCACTCTGAATTCAAGTTTGCATCTATTAGCTTCAGGTAACCTGATCTTCACTTTTTATTATCAATTTCAACTGGCACCTCTGGGTTTGATCTTATCTAATTTTATCTAATTGGAGGAAGAGTGCATTATCTTTGGATAAAAAATCTATTTATGCTCAATGTTTGATTTTTGATTAAAAGATAATCTGTCTACCTCCAATTTTTCATTATCAATAATGAGCTGTTAATCGGGGATCCACTTGAGCCCTCTGAGGAAGGTATAGAGGAATCCATTTTATCAGCCACAGATGAGGGTCCATGCTTACTCATCCACCCGGGTCTGCTGGGAGCTGTTGTCCATTGTGAATCTCTGAGATTTGGTAGACAGAGGAATGCATCCCTAAGCTGTGGATCAGCACACAGGGTTGTGACCTATGTAGGTCTGGTAAGCAGACAATATTTTATTATTTTTGCACACGGTGGTGTCTTCACACTGAGTCCACACACCTTGGGATTGGCATCTGTTCAATTTGGAACTCACAAGTTAATCAGATGTTTTTTCAATTCAGTCCATTCACTCTGAATTTGATTTGTTTGATTTGTTTTCACATAGACTTTGTGGAACCTGAGAGAGACTGTTGATATACATTTGCTCTCTTGTCAGTTTTTCCTTTTCAGATCATATACGCGTTGTGTTTGAATTGCATTGTTTATTTTTTGATTATGCACATACAGTCTTAAAGCAGAGTTCCACCCAAAAGTGGAACTTCCGCTCATTTGTCTCCTCTCCCCCTCCGGTGCCACAATTGGCACCTTTTGGGGGGGAGGGGGACATGATACCTGTCTTTGACAGGTATCCTATTCCCACTTCCGGGAGTCCACGCCGCGGCCCATGACGTCACTGTGGGGCTCCCTCCTCCTCCTCCTGTCACCAGGCCAGTAGGAGAGGGGAGCCTCGCCTCACGCATGTGCAGTAGGGCAGTAGGCTACACTGCGGGGTTCCCTTACCCGCAATGGCAGTGGCAGCAACCGACAGCCGATGGAAACATCAGCTGCAGTGCTGACATCGCTGGATTCCAGGACAGGTAAATGTCCTATTATTAAAAGCCAGCAGCTGCAGTATGTGTAGCTGCTGGCTTTTAATTTTTTTTTTTTGGGTGGACCTCTGCTTTAGGATATTTTGTATATCCACATGTGTTACAGGTCAATCCAGACCATACACATTTACCCATTGTGTTCACACTGGGCAACATTATTGTGCATTATATTTTATACCACTGTGGGTTTTTTCCACCCTTTATATAGAATCAATGCACTTTTAAAGCGTACCCCCCAAAAAATGTATAACCACCTCCCATCCTGCCCATTTTCATATGACATCCGCAGGAGGGATCTCCCATCTTGGGCGGGTGTCATATGACGTCCTGGGCTATCCGGCCGTCTGGGGGAGAGCGCACGCGCGTCACTCGGGATGTCCGCCGCTATGTCCGCCGGGCACCCGCGATTGCCCTTTAACAGAGCAGGACCATGGATCTGTGTGTGTAAACACACAGATCCACGTCCTGTCATGTGAGAGGAGACCGATCATGTGTTCCCAATACAGAGGAACACTGATCGGTCTCCTCCCCTTGTGAGTCCCCTCCCCCTACAATTAGAATCACTCCCTAGGTAACACAATTAACCCCTTGATCGCCCCCTAGTGTTAACCCCTTCCCTGCCAGTGACATTTATACAGTAATCAATGCATTTGTATAGCACTGATCTCTGCATAAATGTGAATGGTTCCAAAATGGTGTCAAAAGTGTCCGATATGTCCGCTGCAATGTCGCAGTCATGATAGAAATCGCAGATCGCCGCCATTACTAGTTAAAAAAAAAATATATATATATAAAAAGGGAATAAAAATGTCATAAAACTATCCCCTAATATTTTGTAGACACTATAACTTTTGCGCAAACCAATCAATACACGCTTATTTTTTTTATACCAAAAATGGGACATTTATTATAGCAAAAAGTAAAAAATATTGTGTTTTTTTTTCAAACTTGTCGCTCTTCTTTTGTTTACAGCGCAAAAAATAAAAGCGGGAGAGAAGATCAAATACCACCAAAAGAAAGCTCTATTTGTGGGGGAAAAAAATGATAAAAATTTCATTTGGGTACAGTGTTGCATGACCGAGCAATTGTCATTCAAATTGCGACAGCGCTGAAAACTGAAAATTGGCTTGGGCAGGAAGGGGGTGAAAATGCCCTGTATTGAAGTGGTTAAAGAAGATTACACAGTGCAGCACTTGTGCTATGTAATCTGCCCCCCCCCTAAACTGTAAAAAAACCCCTAAACCTACCACTTCCTGTATGCCCTCTCTAAACAGACCACGATAACCAGGGCAGCTCCGCCCTGATCACCGTGGTCAAAGTGCCTCCCTCTGTGATAGGCTGCCTGCTCTCTGCTCTCTTCTCTTCCCCCTCACCCCCTCCTTCCTCCCTGTCAGCACCCTCTCTGTCTCTGGCCCGGCCCCACCCCCTGCCACTATTATTTTAATATTAAAATCTTAAATTTGTCAGTGCCAGTCTCACTATTAGAGGCTGGCATAGCACAATGTGTAAGTTGTATTTAAAAACGAGCGCTGTAAATACTGAATATCAGCTGTCTTCAGGCCGGTCACGTGACACTGCTTGTTTTTAAATACAACTTACACAGTGTGCCTTGTACAAACATTGCTCTGGCTCCAGCATCACACTGCACTGGCATCACATCGGCAACAATGTTGATTTGAGCCAAAAACCCCTGGGGACCACCAAAATTTTCTCGTGGACCATCAGTGGGCGATGGACCACTGGTTGGCAACCACTGGTCTAGAGGACAGCACAGAGAAGCTGGAGCACATCCCCCCTATTTCTCTACTGCCTAAAGGCCCGTACACACGATACAAAAATAGGATGGAAAAATTCGTACAACAAGCTGTCTGATGATTTTCGTATCGTTAGTACTGTGCTTTCGACAGCCGATTTTACTTTTTCGTCAGACAAAAGCTGGATGTGCAGACTATAAAATGTTTGTCGGAAGTAAACTCAACGTCCGATTTTTGTTTCATCAGTACGGTTTTCGTACGAAAAAAAATCGTAAGAGCAAGACTATGCATGCTCAGAAACAAAAGAATACATACAAAACTATTCAACACATTACATCACTTCTGACATTGTATTCTGTCTTACGAAAATTGTCATATTGTGAGTAACCTCTTCACTTTCGACATGAGACTAGCATGCCACAAAAAACGGATGTTCGGTCATCTGAAAATCTAAGCGTGTGTACGAGGCTTCAGAGGAATGAGAAGACCTGACTGCTAAATTGTAAGTACCACATGGTTCTTACAAGCAAGTTTCTTGTGCTACAGTGATTACCCACCAGAATGCATTGCATTCATTTGTTGCAACATGGTACAACCCAGGGCCGTCTTTAAGGCAGGGCAAAAGGGGCAGCTGCCCTGGGCCCTATCATTGTTGTGGGACCCAAAGCAGCTGACTCATACTTCCCAACTAGCCCAGTTTAAATTCCCTTGTCCCTTTTGGTTTTAGTCCTGTGCTGTGTCCTGATCTCTCAGTGTGAAGTGCTGCTACTAATGCTGCTCTGCCCTATTGTTGTGTACAGATGACTCACCTGCAGATCCTGTGTTTACATGTAAATAACCGGCATTCATATGTAAATAGTGGCTGCATTCATATGTAAATAGTCGGGGGCCGGCGACATTCATATGTAAATAGAGGCAGCATTTATATGTATACCATGCCCCCCTGAGGTTATATCCACCATCACCTATACTGAATACTGCCCACTGGGGAGATAAAGGGGCATGCTTGAAAGTCCTGCCTGCAACTGTGGTCATTCAGCCTAACATCAGCCTGTTCTGCAAAGGTAAGCAAATTGGTGGTGGTGGTGGGGGGGGGGGGGGTAGTGTGGGGTGTGCAGAGGTAGGCAGAGAAGTAATTAAAGTTTGGGTGCACAGGAAAGCAAGGAGGGGATGTATGGAGGTAAGGAAGGTGGGTGCAAAGATGAGCAGAGGAGGCAGGTAGAGTTAAAGGGGTGGAGGGTTGGAGAGGAGAGGATGGGGGAGGTTTGGGGTGCAGAGGTTAGCAGGGGTTTTAGGATGCAAAGGTGTACTGACAGTGTGGATAAAAATGTAGGTCGCGTGTAGGGCAACCCAATTACTTCAGTGGGCTGCTCTATGTGCTAGAAATGCGGAAGAATTCCCTAACACTTTTTCAAAATCACACGGTTGCACAGCACGTCAGCAGATGCATGAGGGTGTCATTAACAATTAATGGCACTGCTGTGTATCTGTTAAAGGGCAGCACATTTCTGTGGTGTCAGGAAAACGATTTTGCATGTGTTCCCGACACACACAAATGTGAACGCAGGTTACATGTCTCAGTTACATTGGTGGTCAGTGTAAATCTTCACATTACATTGAGGCTTGGTGTAGAATCCTTTCATTCACACTAGTGGCCAGTGTGAAGGTCCTCCTTACATTGGTGTCCAGTGTAAATCCCTCCTTAAATTGGTGGTTACTGTGAATGCTTCTATTACATTAGTGGTCAGTGTAAATCCCCTTTACATTGGTGGTCAGTGTAAATCTTCTCATTACATTGGGCTTGGTGTACAATCCTTTTGTTCACACTAGGGGCCAGTGTGAAGCCCCCCTCCTTACATTGGTGGTTACTGTGAATGCTTCTATTACATTAGTGATCAGTGTAAACCCCTATTACATTGGTGGCCAGTGTTGAAACTCCTCTTTATATTGGTAGTCGGTAAAAAAATCAGCATTGCCATTGATCACATCCTCCCCTCCCTCCAGCACTGCCACTGATCCCAGGAGTTCTAGGATTCCTAGGAGTTTTCTACTGATGTGTCCCCTCACCACCCCAATCCATGGTGTGCAGGCATGTGGAGAGCGAAATTGCCTGGAGTGGGGGCCCAAGAAAATGTTTGCCCAGGGTCCATTTAATATTAAAGACGGTCCCGGTACAACCACATCTTCAGCTATCTGTTCAACTTATCAAGAGCCAGTGTGAGAAACTGTTTTGAAAAGTCAAGAAGAGACTGTTAGCCACAGAGGATAAATATAGAAGACAGTTGCTTTTTTTTCAGTAGTGTCTGTTGGATAAATCGACTAACTGAGAAAAGATCTTCCTTCAAAGCAAATCATTTTGATGGACCACACACCTGTTATATCTTTCAGTACTAGTAACTTAAAGATATTGTATATAGGTTACTATTTTGTTACTTTCAAAAGGAATTTTTTTTTACTGTAAAGTTCTCCAGGGCCCCAGTGCAGACTTGTGAACTCACCAACAGGCAAGTTTTAGATTTAATTTATAGTTAGCTCAGATAGATAATGCAGAGTGAACTTTTATATTAGGTTTGTTAATGTTCTAATCACAAAACTGTAATTCATCTTGAATTTATTGAACTTGGCGCTCTGTTTCCTTTAATCATTTCGTGATTTTCAGCAGGCAGCTGCCCCCGAATAAAGTTGCATATTTTTTTACAATAGTGTAATTTACTGTGACGTGGGATTTCAAATGTGTCACCAGACTTGGGTAGGAGATGTACCCACATACTCATCAAAGAGGACCAGTCATCTGATACTTAGAAGGTTCCCTTCTATTCGCTAAATTTATTGTATTAGATTCTGCATTTGCACACTGTATATTCACTATAATTTTTGCAGTGCTTCAGTGAAATTCTGCAGGGCATCTTTAAATGATGTAAGCAGGCATGCTCCCAATTCTTTGCTGGTCTCCTCAATTGCCGAATCATAACTGCCAAACAGTGGTGTGGCCACCAGTATATCTTCTCGAGCAGCTTGCCGTAATATTCGGCACAGGGTTTGTTTGATGCTGTCATATTTCTGATAATCATATTTTATAAGGCTTACTTCATCCAGGGGGTAGCTGACATCAGGAGGATAGCAGTCCTTTGGTACTGGAAATTCAATGTACCTCAACTCAGGCAGATTTGCAAAAACTCTGAATAGACGCCGAAGTGATATAGCTGTGATGGGGTTTCCAAGGAATTTTAACTCATTTAGTTTTAGACAATGCACTATTCCCATCTCCAGAATATGAATATTCATATCTCCAATATCACATTCCTCCAGAATAAGAACTTTCAAGGTCTGTGAAGCCTTGGACAGAAGCTTAAAGAACGTTGATGGAAAAAGTTCTGCAATGTTATGACCACTCATATCCAACTGTTCTAAATGTTCTGCATGCAGGCTGTTTGCTAGGTAAGCCATGTCTACATTATTCAGAGAGCAGTTTCCTAGTTCCAGCACTTTGAGTGGTGTGTTTAGTGGACTGAAAAACAAACAAACAATTTATTTAGATGCTATATGATACAGATGTGTTACCTCTACAATAGTGATTTCTATGGTGATAAAAAAAACTGATAAAATGTGCCAAATAGACATGCTTTGTTCTATTTGCATCCCTAAAAGAAACAGAAAGTCACATAACTTGGCTTATTTACAGGCCTTAAAAAGGCTACATAGGCCAAGGTCTAGGAACTCAGCAATTTACAGTGGTGGCAAAATCTTGCTTGTGTGTTATGAATCACTGACCCAGAACAAGTGTGCATATCAAGAAAGTCAGCGTAAAAAGTCAGAAGTCTTGTGCATACTTGTTCTAGATAAGGGACATAAAGCATTAAAATAAGAGTCACCATCACAACTAGGCAACTATCATTTGCAGAACAAGAAGTAGCATTAGTAGCCCCCTGCACCACTTTAAATGTTTTCTTTAATATCAGACTGGATAATGCTTTGGCTTCACATGTAAGCATTGCACTAGCACATTATAATGCAGGGCATTCTGCATTAATTTAAAGTGGAACCCCAGCACACAAGAACGGTAGGTGCCAACAGACTTACACTGTGGCACAGCCTTATTGTGCTCTGCATAAAAAAAAATAAAATAAAATAACAAAAGCCTGTTTTTCCTCCTACATTAATGGTCTTCCTTACTGCAACACACATTAATGCCTGTGCAGTAATAGACTACAATGGACTGACCAAGTCTGAAGGGGGTTTGAAAGTTGGCAATTTATTTCTAGGATTGCATTGGTAGAGAAGTTCTAAAATGAGGAGGTAGGTTAGTGTAGTGGACAGTGTAGGAATCAGGTAGGGCAGTGTAGTGGACAGTGTAGGAATCAGGTAGGTCAGTGTAGGGATCCGGTAGGTTAGTGTAGTGGACAGTGTAGGGATTAGGGATGAGCCGAACACCCCCCGGTTCGGTTCGCACCAGAACCTGCGAACGGACCGAAAATTCGCACCAACGTTAGAACCCCATAGACGTCTATGGGACTCGAACGTTCGAAATCAAAAGTGCTCATTTTAAAGGCTAATTTGCATGGTATTGTCCTAAAAAAGGGTTTGGGGACCCGGGTCCTGCCCCAGGGGACATGTGTCAATGCAAAAAAAACTTTTAAAAAGGACCATTTTTTCGGGAGCAGTGATTGTAATGATGCTTAAAGTAAAAAAAAAAAGTGAAATATTCATTTAAATATCGTACCTGGGGGGTGTCTATAGTATGCCTGTAAAGTGGCGCATGTTTCCCGTGCTTAGAACAGTCCCTGCACAAAATGTCATTTTTAAAGGAAAAAAAGTCATTTAAAACTGCTTGCGGCTTTAATGTAATGTCAGGTCCTGGCAATATGGATGAAAATCAGTGAGACAAATGGCATGGGTACCCCCCAGTCCATTACCAGGCCCTTTGGGTCTTGTATGGATATTAAGGGGAACCCCGCACCCAAATTAAAAAAGGAAACAGCAGTATATAGGCTCTGTACTCTGAACAGCAGTATACAGGCAGTGCAAACAAGACAGGGACTGTAGGTTTGTTGTTAAGTAGAATCTGTTTGTAATTTTGAACTGGTACATTTTTAACGTGTTTAGCTCCAGCCAAAAAATCTATTTTAAAACATAGGGAAGGGTTATCACCCCTGTGACATTTGTTTTGTTGTCTATGCTCCTCTTCAGAAGATTTCACCTCACTTTTTGTCCCAATGACAAATGTTTTTTGAAAATTTGGGGTTTTTTGTGAAACAAGGATTGGTGATAAAGCATCAGTGGAAAGGAGAAATGTTTTTCCCATATTAACTCTTACAGGAGGGAATTTCCCTTCCTAGGGGTAGATTTCATCTCACTTCCTGTTGTCTCCTTCCGTTTGCAAGTAGGAGTTGTTTGTAAGTTGGATGTTTGAAAGTAGGGGCCTGCCCTATATACTCAGCAGAAATTTGGGCCTTAGGTGTTGTTGTGGCCACAACACTGTAAGCCCTCACAGGGCCCTGCTGTGAAATATTACATCAAGAATTGTAATTACAATTGGGCCTTTGGTGGTGGTGCTGGTGCCACAACACTGTAAGTCCTCACTCTTGGTGGGTGCAGAAATGGGCCCTGCTGTGAAATATTAGATCAAAAATTGTAATTACACGCCCCTGTTAAACACAATCCTCCTCCTCCTCCTCTTCCTGTGTGATCGGCGGGCACGCAGGAACACTGTCTCAATAAAGGGGGCCTTGAGAGCTAAGGAAGTCCTCCTCTTCCTACCTCTGTTCTGCCTCAAGTGCCCTGTCCATTATTCCACACAGCGTGTGCTCCAACAGGTGGACAAGGGGGACAGTGTCACTGATGCATGCACTGTCACTGCTCACCATCCTCGTGGCCTCCTCAAATGGTGACAGGACAGTGCATGCATCCCTGATCATGGCCCACTGGCGTGGGGAAAAAAAACAAGCTCCCCTGACCCTGTCCTGGTGCCATAGTCTCACAGGTACTCATTGAGGGCCCTCTGCTGCGTGTGCAGCCGCTGCAGCATGGCCAACGTTGAGTTCCACCTGGTGGGCATGTCACAGATTAGGCGGTTCTTGGGCAGGTTAAACTCCTTTTGGAGGTCTGCCAGCCGAGCACTGGCATTATATGACTGGCGGAAATGCACACAGACTTTCCTGGCCTGCCTCAGGACATCCTGTAAGCCCGGGTACCTGCCCAAGAACCGCTGCACCACCAAGTTAGGGACGTGAGCCAAACAGGGCACATGGGTCATTTGTCCCTGTCGGAGGGCAGAGAGGAGGTTGGTGCCATTGTCGCAAACCACCATTCCTGCCTTAAGTTGGCGTGGCGTCAACCACCACTGAACCTACCCCTGCAGAGCTGACAGAACCTCTGCCCCAGTGTGGCTCCTGTCCCCCAAGCACACCAACTCAAACACCGCATGGCATCTTTTGGCCTGCATACTTGCGTAGCCCCTTGAACGGCTACAGAGCACTGCTGGTTCCGAGGACAAAGCACAGGAAGAGGCCATGGAGGAAGAAGAAGAGGAGGGGGTGGAGGAGAGAGGTGTGTCACAATCATTAGTAGTGGCATTTTGGAGGCGTGGTGGCGGAACAACCTCCAACACTACTGCACCTTGTCCTGCATCCTTCCCAGCTGCCAGCAGAGTCACCCAATGCGCGGTGAAACTTAGGTTACGTCCCTGTCCATGCCTGCTGGACCATGAGTCAGCAGTAATATGCACCTTACCGCTGACCATCCTGTCCAGCGAGGCATAGACATTGCCTTCCACATGCCGGTAGAGAGCCGAAATTGCCTTCCGTGAGAAAAAGTGGCGTTTGGGTACCTGCCACTGAGGAACCGCACATTCCACAAACTCACAGAAGGGGGCAGAGTCTACCAACAGAAAAGGCAGCAGTTGAAGTTCTAGCAATTTTGCCAAGATAGCATTCAACCGCTGGGCATGTGGATGGCTGGGAGCGAACTTCTTTCGGCGGTGCAGAAGCTGGGGCAGGGAAATTTGCCTGGTACAATCTAACGTCGGTGTATCGAAAGCAGATTGTCCACAAGTACTTGGCTGTGACACACCTAATTCTACACCTTCATTCCTCTCAGTGTAGGTCTCAGAGAGGACTGAAGGTATAGTAGGGTTGGAGATCTCAGCTGATGAGGAGCAAGGAGAGGTCCTCTTTGTTCTTTGGTGTGGGTCTTTTAGATACGCTTGCCAACGAACTGCATGGCAGGTCAACATATGTCTGGTCAAGCATGTGGTGCCCAAGCAGGAGATGTTTTGGCCACGCGAGATACGCTTGAAACATATGTTGCAAATAGCAGCTGTGCGATCTGATGCACTCGTCTCAAAAAAGGCCCACACCAAAGAACTTTTGGAATAACGTGCAGAGACAGCAGCGCCCTGCACATGCGGAGCTTTGGGGTGTGATGCAGTCTTTGTGCTGCCCTTAGGCTGGCCCTGGAGAGCATCCTGCCTCGTTGGTGATGTGCCTCCTCTTCCTCCTCCTCCTCTCTCCTATCAGGCACCCATGTTGAGTCAGTGACCTCATCATCCCCTCCCTCCTCATCACTGGAGCAAACCTGGCAGTATGCTGCAGCAGGGGGAGCATGACTGCCAGATTGCTGTCCTTCTTGGGCACCCCCTCTGTCCGTACTTACGTTACTGCCTTCATCTAGCTCAGTATCATCATCAGAGCCTTCTAAACGCTGGGCATCCTCCTGGAGCATGTACCCAACACTGTGGTCAAACAGTTCGAGGGACTCCTCAGGAGGACATAGTGGGGCTAGGGAAGGAGTCACTGATGCCATTGAGCCGAGGGAAGAGGCCGTGTTGGCAGCTGCTTTGCCAGACAAAGTACCTTGAGCATGGGTGAGAGAGGATGAGGAGGATGAGGACGGCTTGTCATCCACTCGACCAAGTCTTTCGCATGTTGCGGCTCAACACGGCCAGCTGCCGAAAAAAAGGCAAAGCGTGTCCAACGGCCACGTGCTGATGAGGATGCACCGTCTCCACGACCAGCACTGTTGCCTCTAGACACAGAGCCTGCTTGCCCTCCTTTATTGGCTTGTGACTGTCTGCCTCTCCTTGTTGGCCTTCCAGACATACTAATGGCCTGTAGCTGCACTAAGCTGGGATATATATATATATATATATATATATATATATATATATATATATATATATATATATATATAAATATACTGATACTGAAGCTAGCAAAATCAACTGCCTGCCTGTAGTATGAGAACACCAACAACCTTCTACAGGTAGCTTTAGGTGAACACTGTGCAGAGCTCGCAAAAAAACTAACTTGTAGCTTATTTAGCTGCCTGCGGTAGTGATAGGATCAGGAAAACACCAACAACCTTCTACAGGTAGCTTTAGCTGAACACTGTGCAGAGCTCGTACTACACTAACTTGTAGTTTTAGCTGAACACTGTGCAGAGCTTGCAAAAAACTAACTTGTAGCTTATTTAGCTGCCTGCAGTAGTGATAGGATCAGGAAAACACCACCAACCTTCTACAGGTAGCTTTAGGTGAACACTGTAGTGATAGGATCAGGAAAACACCACCAACCTACTACAGGTAGCTTTAGCTGAACACTGTGCAGAGGACACACTACACTAACTTGTAGCTTTAGCTGAACACTGTGGAGAGGTCACACTAAACTAACTTGTAGCTTTAGCTGAACACTGTGAGGAGGACGCATTACACTAACTTGTAGCTTTAGCTGAACACTGTGCAGAGGTTGCACTATACTAACTTGTAGTTTTAGCTGAACACTGTTCAGAGGATGCACTACACTAACTTGTAGCTTTAGCTGAACACTGTGCAGAGGTCGCACTACACTAACTTGTAGTTTTAGCTGAACACTATTCAGAGGACGCACTACACTAACTTGTAGCTTTAGCTGAACACTGTGCAGCGGTCACACTACACACTACACTAACTTGTAGCTTTAGCTGAACACTGTTCAGAGGACGCACTACACTAACTTGTAGTTTTAGCTGAACACTGTGCAGAAGTCACACTAAACTAACTTGTAGCTTTAACTGAACACTGTGAGGAGGACGCACTACACTAACTGTAAATAGTCTAGCTGCCTGACTGTGGTACTAATAGGATCAAAAGAACACCAGCAATTTTCTTCAGGTAGCTGTAAATACTGTAACAAGACAAGCCTGCCTGTCAGTAGGAAGATAACAGGAACGGATCTAGCTAAACTGAATACGGTGTGTATATATATATATATATATATATATATATATATATATATACAACACCTGGGATGCATATATATATATATATATACACAATACACTGTAAGTACAGCTAACTCACTGACTGTCCTGCCTAATCTAGCTAACTCAAATGAAATGACACTGTCTCTCTCTCTCTCTCTAAGCACGCCGCAACAGGCTACACAGGGCCGCTGTGCAGGCGGCCTTATATAGTGCGGGGCGTGTTCTAAACCCCCTGAGCCATAATTGGCCAAAGCCACCTTGGCGCTATGATTGGCCAAGCATGCTGGTCATAGTGCATGCTTGGCCAATCATCAGCCAGCAATGCACTGCGATGCAGCAGTGAATTATGGGCCGTGACGCGCCACATGAATTTGACGCGAACGGCCCATATCGTTCGCAATTCGGCGAACGATCGAACAGACGATGTTCGAGTCGAACATGGGTTCGACTTGAACACGAAGCTCATCCCTAGTAGGGATCAGGTAGGTCAGTGTAGGAATCAGGTAGGTCAGTGTATTGGACAGTGTAGGGATCAGGTAGGTCAGTGTAGTGGACAGTGTAGAGATCAGGTAGGTCAGTGTAGGAAAAGGTAGGTTTGTGTAGTAGACAGTGTAGGGATCAGGTAGGTCAGTGTAGTGGACAGTGTAGGAATCAGGTAGGTTAGTGCAGTGGTCAGGTAGGTCAGTGTAGGAATCAAGTATGTTAGTGTATTGGACAGTGTAGGAAACAGGTAGGTTAGTGTAGGGATCAGGTAGGTCAGTGTAGTGGACAGTGTAGGAATCAGGTTGGTCAGTACTACTGTACTAGTGGAAGGGACTCAGGGAGTGCTACAGGTCTGCAGATTACAGGGTGCACATTTCTTGCCTTGTCCCGGGTGCTGACAACCCACGCTGCGCCACTGACTGCATATATAATTTTAGGAAAATATGCATATAAAATAGTTTACCATTTGCCAATAAAAAAAGAAATGTCCCTGGATTTCCTTTTAAAAATCTGGTCACCTTATCCAATCTTGTACTAGCAAGGTGTACTTAATAAAGTGGTCGATTGGCCGATGAGTGTATATTCAACTGCCAAATTTCAATAAGCTTTTAATCTAATATGAAGAATGTGGCAGAGGCGTGTCCATTGCCTAAATATTCTGTGCATAAAGGTGTCCTTCTTTCCCATTTCAAAAGGTTGGTAGGTATACAGGCTATATAAAAGGTCGAATTGTCAGGACTTTATAATGGGTAGCTCAATATGAGAACAAATTACTGACTTTCCCAACATCTGGTTGGATGTGATATATCTACCTTCCATTAGATGACTGGTTTGGGAGGTTAGACTTGAAAAGGAGTTCAGAGAAATGAGTAGTACAAAGAGGTAGCAGATGGCGCTATTGTCCATATGACATCAGTACTAGTTTGGCTTCTAGTAAAAGAGTGTAGTAGGCCCCTCTTGCTGGGTGCAGTGGTGTGTGCCTGTAATCCCAGATACTGGGGAGGTTAAAGGCTGCTGGATCATGTGAGTCTGGGAGTTTTATTCTCCACTAATCTATGTTGATTGGGTATCTGCACTAAGTTCAGCATCAATATGGTGGCTCTGGGGAATCTTGGGGTCACCAGGCTGACCTAAGGAGGGGTGAACCAGCCCAGGTTGGAAACAGAGCAGGTCAAAGCCCCCATACTGATCAGTAGTAAAATTGCACCTATGAATAGTTGGTGTAGAGTAGCCTTGACCATATTAGACACTGTCTTTTCTGTTTTTGTTTTTTTTTACCAGTATTAAAGTATACTTTTTTGGTTTTAGATAGTGTGGTGAAGGATTAGAACACCTGTCAGGTTTTTATTGCTGTCTCTGCCCCCATTAGGGAGATTCCCCCTCTCTAAGAGAGTTTAACAAGACTCGCGGCCACTCATTAAAATTAGAAGAAAAGAGGTTTAACCTTAAACTACGTAGAGGGTTCTTTCCTGTAAGAGCTGCAAGGATGTGGAATTCCCTTCCACAGGCGGTGGTCTCAGCAGGGAGCATTGATAGCTTCAAGAAACTATTAGATAAGCACCTGAATGACCGCAATATACAGGGATATATAATGTAATACTGACACATAATCACACACATAGGTTGGACTTGATGGACTTGTGTCTTTTTTCAACCTCACCTACTATGTAACTATGTAACTATTTGTCCTGTTTACAGTTATCAGTGAAAATTAAAGAAAATCCAAAATTTTAGGTTGCCCCTTGAACAGTAAAAAGTGGTAAATCTTCCAATGGGGACACTTGTTCTGATGGTGACAACCAGGAATTCCGTCACTTTGGAGGGATTTCCTCTCACTTCCTGTTATAGCTATGGAACAGGAAGTGAAGTGACAAGAAGTGAAAGGAAATCAAAGAAACTTACAGGGGCTATAACCCTTCCTTACCCTATCCAAAAAGGGAACTTTAACACTGTTTCTATCACATAAATTATTTTACTTTTGTTTTGTATTTAGTGAAACTAAGCTGTATGTTACCATTGCAAAATCTATGCAAACTAGGTATATTATAATGTAGGTAGCAATGATAACAGCACAGTGGCTAAGTGGGTAGCATTTCCACCTAGTAGTACTAGGGTTAGCCAGTTCGTATCCCAACCACAGCACTACCTGCCTGGAGTTTGCATGTTCTCCTGTGCCTGCGTGGGTTTCCTTCCCTGCTCCAGAGACATACTGGTAGGTAACTGGATCCTGTCTAAATTGTTCATAGGCTGTGTATGTATGAATATGAGTTAGGGACCTTAGATTGTAAGCCCCTGAGGGCATTGAATGATGTGAATATACAGTGTATTCAACTTTTTTAGTTGCAACAAGTTTTTAGAAGAATGTGCTGGAACTGGAGAGGGTCCAAAGAAAGGCAACTAAGCTAATAAAAGGACTAGAGGATCTCATCTATGGGGAAAGACTGCAAGCACTGAACTTATTCTCTCTGGAGAAGAGACGCTTGAGAGGGGATATGATTTAAATGTACAAATACCGTACTGGTGACCCCACAATAGGGAGAAAACTTTTCCGCGCAAGGGAATTAAAAAAGACACGCGGCCATTCACTAAAATTAGAAGAAAAGAGGTTTAACCTTAAACCGCGTAGAGGGTTATTTACTGTAAGAGCAGTAAGGATGTAGAATTCTCTTCCCCAAGTAGTGGTTTCAGCGGGGAGCTTTGATAATTTAAAAAACTATTAGATGGGCACCTTAACGACCACAACATACAGGGATATATACACTGTACTACTAACATATAAGCACACACAGAGGTTGGACTTGATGGACTTGTATAGAGAATTTTTTTTACTTTATCTCCTGGATACGGTTCATCACCAAGACAAGAAGTGAAGAAAATTTAGACACCAACCACAGAGATGGCAAGAAAAACATGGCAGAACACAAGGTGGGTGTTATGTTATGCAAGTGTAGTGTGTTTTTTTTTACTACTTCTAAGCTAATATAAGATTACACAGAAGTATAATTAGTGGAAGGAAGGTAACAGGGCCCGCTGTCCATAGCACTGAGAAGGATACAAGGGATGCAATATCATATTGGTTAAAGTGAGCCTGGTTTGCAGAGCAAACCAACCCCTGCAGCTGCTTATACTTACCTTTCCATTTACTTACTTACCTTTCCATTCTTCACAAGGACTACAAACCCTGTGTAAGCTTCCTGTTACTAGTTGGATCTTACACAGGGTTTCTAGTCCTTGTGGGAAATTGAAAGAAGGGTACGACAAGGACCCTGGTGCCTGAGCAGTCAATTTCCAAGCTTGAGTACTATCACATAAATAGAAGGAAAGTCACATAATTTCCTATATGTGGAACTACAGGGTATTTTTATTTGCTCCCAGTGGGAAACAGAGCGGAGCAGGGGTGAAAGGAATGTGCGTATAAGCCACTACAGGATAGGGTTGCCACCTCATCCCTTTAAAACCGAACACATATGAATTACACAGGTTCTGAGGCAAAATGAATGCAGATAAGGCACTAAGTGAGTTTAATTACCACCTTAATCAGCCACAGAACCTGTGTAATTAATATGTGTTCAGTTTTAAAGGGATGAGGTGGCAACCCTACTACAGTGGCTGCTATTAGGGTGAACATGCTGCTTTATCCTTAATGGGCCAAGGACACTTTTAAATAAAAGGACAATTTAAATGCAAAAACATAGAATTGAAATATTGCCATTATTACCAAATATTATCATTTACCATTATTGACACATTCTTGGGTAATACAGCATGCAGAGGGTGCATGGTATTTTCATAATGAATGTATAGTGATTAAAATAGATATGTTTGGAGGAGGTTTGAACCCAGGGCAAAAAGAGATCTTATTACTACTCTGGAATCACACTGTAAGCATTTACCTCAGCAGTTTCCTCAACCGTCCTGTCAGTGTAGAAAATGAAAGCTTCAGCTCAGTCAGGTGAACCATGTGGCTTAGTTTCTCTCCAATGGTACATAAAACAGCGTCATCCTCTGCTGTGTAATTAGTAACATTAAATGTTTTTGCTGGTAAAGTCAACGAACTAAGCTGAGTGAAAGTGATATTTTTGAGAAGCACTTCCAGATGATGTATTTCTAAGCGCACATTGTGAACAATTTCTAGTTTGTGTATAGAAGAGGGTTCAGCAAGCCTTATTATGTAGAAGAGCTTTCTTAAAGCTAAACTGTCTACTCTAAAATCTACACAACGGAGCTTTAGCGGACAGTGACATCTCATCAATAATGCTTGTACCACAAGCTCATAGGTTTTCTCTGTAACAAACAAGTTACACATGACATCAACATCAACGTCAAAAACAGAAGGATTGAAATCAAGCCTTTGCATGTCAATGAGAAGTTCAAAGCAGATCTGTGAAATCAGTTGAGTTCTTGCCCATCGCCCCAAAGTATTCTTACACTTGCATGGTTGAAACTGAACATCACGTATACCTGTCAGATCAAAAACTTTGAGTCTTTTGGAATATGTCGGGGAACAATTTAGGACGTAGTTCTTCAAGCCTTTAAGGCATGCGGTTAGGTTGCGTTGGCATGCCCAATGACTAAGATCTTCAGGGCAGTCCACGGTTTTGCCCATCAGTTTGCCAAAGTTGAAAGCTTGTAGTGGCCAGTTTTCCACTAGTATGGTGATGATTTCCTCCTTTTCATGCAAGAAACATGCCTTCAGCAAGAGGGGATAAAGGTTATGAGCAATATTTTTGATGCTTAACTTGGCATACTCCTGTTTGGATATAAAAGCTTCGGCAGCGATAAATCTGAGCGTCTTCATTTTGTATGGATTCTCCCGTAAGTCTTGGCTGCTGTGTTGTGGCTCTTCTGAACTGTCACTGTGTCATGCTCTTTTATTTTTAGCAGCAGCTGACATAGGAATTTGTTGGGAGATGAAAACCTCCAGCCTCCTGTCACAGTCTTTTTTTATTAGCTGGGGATTCTTGGCCAGTAGCTCTGTTGACTTGGGTATATTGTAATCAAATTAGTTTTGCAGGAAAAGGATGCAAACACACTATGGGGTTGATTTACTAAAGGCAAATAGACTGTGCACTTTGTAAGTACAGTTGCTCAAGAGCTTAGTAAATGAGGTGAAGCACTGCTGACTTTCATCATCCAATCATGTGCAAGCAAAAATGCTGTTTCCTGGCCAGCCTCACATCAGCACACCTGGGTTAACCCCTCCCTCCAGTCTCTCAGGACCACCTTCTCGTAGCTAATAAAAGGGACTCCCCCAGTTCTCTTTTTATGGTCAGACTCCAGGCCACCATGCTCAAGGAACTGAATACACCCCCCTACTGAACCTGCCCTCCCAGGTTCAAGCCTCTCCTGGGTTGGAAGGTCCAGAACAATAGAGGTAAATCCTCTTAAAAACTAGACGCCCCAGGTGCCAGGGCTGCGAGCAGATAAATGCTTAAAGAGCATACCAGTCCAGGGTTGTGGTGCTGCCTGAAGATCGCGCACTCCTTCCTGTTGGTTTCCTGTCTCTAGGAGCCGCGTCAGCCGCCTCCCCTGTGTTTTCTGTTGGCTGGTGATGACATCAAGGGGGAGGGGGGAATGGGGGGCGGGGTGACAGGCGTCACCTAGCAACGCCCAGGATAAAGCCAGGAGCCACAGAGACTCCAGTGCTGTATGCCACAGCTAGAGAGGGAAGTGTACTGGTGAGTTCCCTCCTTATAGGAGGAAGGGTGGCTGTGCTGTTGTCAGTGCTTGCTAGACTATGACCACTGAGTAATCCTAATGCATAATCCTATTACAGCTTGTCAGATATTTTCTAAAGTCTGCTGCCACCCCGAATGACTCTCTATCCAGGTAAAGCAGATTCTCTTAAAGGGTCAGTAACAAAAAAGAAAAAAAAAAGAAGAAAAAAAGAGAGAGTAGAATAGGAACTTTTTCTTCTTATTCTCTAACTCTATCTTTTTGACACTTCAGCTATGAGCTTACCACAGCCCCAAAGAGCGCGAAGATCATCGGAAAGGTAAGAGGGGTCTACATGGGTCTCAAACAAGAGTGCTGTACACCAGACTAATAAGGTATCCTGTCTTTATAGGAGCAGAAGCCCTAAGAAAAGACATTTGTGGAAGGAAAAGTCCTGCCACCGTTCAAATTCTCTGCATGCATCTGAGTCACGCACAGGGCATTGACCCCAAGCAACTGCCAGTCCAGACCATGGTAAATCTCCAGCGGCAGAGCCCAGAGCGACAAGAGGTTATCCAGCCGAGGGCCTCTGCTGGACTTGTTCAGCACATCCGCTCCTGAGAAACTCTTTTGTGCAGAATGCATAAGAGATGTAGCCACGGATAAAGAGACAGAGTTGCTTAGGATAAAGGATTATATCCATGAGGCAGTGGCTGAAAGTATGCAGTTGGTCTCCAGCACAAGTGCCTCCAAGACCAGGCCTAGAGTCAAAAGCACGTCTAAGCATAAGCGGGACTCACCATCGGTGCTTGAAATATCCTCAGGAGACTCGTCAGAAGCAGAAGAACCCTCAGAATATTTATTCGATTTTCAGCTCATAGAGCCCTAAATTATGGCAGTTAAGGAGGCCATGGAGTGGGAGCAAGACTCCCAACCACCAGGCATGGGCAGTCCGTAAGTGGTTAAAATTATACCCATTCAAGGCCTCAGACGCTGCCTTTTGGGAGTCAGTTCCAGGAATAGACGCATATAAATAAAGGTGCAGCGCTAGAAACATATCTCAAAATGAACTGAGACAATGTTGTGAATCTTACAATCAATATTAAGAATTGTGTGAAACCTTAATTATGTATATTCACAGTGATACTACATCAATATTGAAAAACAAATAAACAAATAAATGTGAAATCCATGAGTAGTAGAAACCATGAATGGAAACCAAATGTTCATAACATCCTCTTGACGTCAAAAGTGAAAACAACGCTTGAGGAAAGTTTACAAGTAGATAATCCACCACAAGTTAGATGAAGGCTTACCAGAATGTTTGAACCGAAAAGGGCGTACGCCCAATGAGTCAAACAGGCTTGTGGTGGTGTACACCAAAGATGAAGTTCCAGGAGTAGACGCAGCCTTGCAGTGCCTAGCAAGGCACGTGTCCCTGCCGTTGGAGGATTCTACAATCTTCAGAGCAGGGCCGGCACCAGCATGCGGCCTCCTGAGGGCGCCAGGAGAGGGGGGGCGCTAAAGCCGAGGCTTCTCTAAAGAAAAACTTATGCTGGAGCCGCCCCTTCTCGCACATTTTCCTTACTCGGCACAGCAGAGCACAGTGACAGGCAGCACAGCCCCAGGCACTGTGACGTTCAGAGCTGCTTCCACATATTTTTTATCTCTTCTCCTGGCCCTTCCTCCTCTCCTAGTCAGTTGCAAGAGATGATGGCTGCTTTTTTCTCCCCTCTCCAGCCCACCCTCCAATCCCCTGCCATGGACTCCCACCTCCAGTCCAGCACAGAGACAATCGCTGCTGAACTGGAGGTGATTCAGATGAGAGGGAGCCTGGGAGACCAGGGGGGGGAGCCAAGTGAAAGCAGGGGGCGGGGCCAGCAGACATAGGCACTGGAAGGTTATAGGTGAAGATTCTCTGTGGAAGGTAGGAGGGCATGGATTAAATACCTATATTATGTGACTGTGCGTGCTACTTATTATACTGCCTGCTGCATGAGGACAGAGAAGGAGAGATAGAACAAGGGGAAAAGAGATATGGGGGGGCAATTAGAGAAGCTATACAGAGACAGAGCATAGGAGATGGGGACAGAACAGAAGACACACAGAGGGCTCTGCTTTGCTCAGTGGGAATCTACTGTATGAGCTGATCCCTGCTGAGGAGGGTTGGACAGAGCACCAAAATGCACCTTTGCCTATGTACACAAAAATCTTGGCACCGGCCCTGCTTCAGAGACCAATGGAAAGGCGAGCAGACGCAGAGCTGAAGATCTATTCAACTGCAGGCGCAGTCTGCCGCCCGGCCATAGCCCTAGCCTGAATCTCCAGGGCTCCAAAGGTCTGGGTCACAAAAGTGGAGACGCCCCTGAAGTCAGGGGTAGAGACAACCAGAATCATAACGGCACTAGAGGAACTTAATCTGTCATCTGCCTTTCTGGCAGAAGCCTCCATAGACCTGGTAAAACTGCTGTCAAAGCTCATGATTTATTCAGTAACGACAAAAAGGGCTCTGTGGTTGCACCATAGGGTGGCGGGTGGCACCTCAAAACAGGCACACTGTAACATCCAGTACAATGGCAGAATGCCATTCGGAGAGACCCTGGAAGAGGCTATCAAGCGATCCACTGGAGGAAAGTCAGGTCTGTCACGGGGCATGTCTCTCAGCCTGGGAAATTGAATCCAGATCACCTCGGATGCCAGTCTCCGGGGCTTGGGCACTCACTGCCTCGGCAGGCAGGTCCAAGGCAAATGGAGCAGGATGGAGACCAGACACTTAAACCTTTTGGAGTTACAGGCAGCATACCTAGCCATACTGACATTCAAGGATCTGATCCAGGGAGCTTGGGTCAAGCCCATGTTGGACAACCAGACAGCGTAATCAAGAGCCTGCTGTTGCTGCAGTTGGCAGCCAAGATGTTCGTCTGGGCCAAAGGACACGTGGAGGCTTTGACGGCAGCCTACATTCCAGGCAGTCAAAATTAGATAGCAGACCATATAAGTCGAGATTTTTCCAACAGCAACGAGTGGTCACTCAACCGGGGATTACCTGAGACCAGTCTTTGGCAGATGGGGTACTCCCTCGGTAGACCTGATGGCGACCCCATGGAATGGCGACCCCATGGAAAGGTGCCCGGTTTGTGTCAAGATTCCATTGCAATGAGGCACTAGCTCAAGACGCCTTCTCAATTTCTTGGGAATTTCCCCTAGTCTACCTCTTCCCGCCGTTACCTCTAATCCTGAAAGCCCTACTAAAAATCACGAGGGAGAACGTCCATGCAATCGTAATCCTACCCTTCTGGCCACGAAGGCCATGGTTCCCACTGCTTCTGCAGATGGTGTCAGTCCCCCAGTATGGCTGCCCCCAGCCAAACTGAACCTGGCTGAACCGGTATAAAGCATTCATGAAGAGAGGTCCGTATGAGATGACATTGTCCTTATGTTTCCTTCTGGCCGAGAATTGGGAATCTCCGTCCTAGGATACTGATCCAGAGTCCATCCACCATAATACAAGCCTTTTTGGCACGCAGAACATATGCTCTGGCGTGTCCAAACAATCTGGTAAGCCTCCTCCTCACATGGTGGTGGTTTTCTTCACAATCACACATCCCAGCTTTTGGAAATAATTTTTCACACATAGACTTGGACTATATACATATTAAGTTTTTTTGCACCAGTATCTATATGGACTTCAATTGATCTATTTATATACATACATGTTTGCTTAATTACCTTCATTTTATTTGTTTTTGAATTCACAGTGCCATTTGGGCTCACTGTCCATATTGTCTTTGGCACATCACTCTTTAGCGCTACACTTTTTTGCTTTTGGCCAGGAAAACGGAAACCATGTGATTGGATATTCTTTGATAAGTAAAGCCTTGCCTTATTGAATAAGCTCTGAAGCAATCTTACTTGCAAAGTGCACTATCAACCAGTATTGACCGGTTCAACAGAAACCTGCCAACATTCAGCCAGTGTGTATAGCAGCCTGTCCGGTTTCTGTCGAATGGGCATGCTGGAAAAACAACAGCTGATCGGCATCTGACCATCTTCTGACCATTGGCTGTGAGCCATGTCCGTTACGTTCTGGCAGCAGGGGGGCAGTGCTGCCCCCTGTCAGAACACAATAGCACAGCAGAGAGATCGCTGTACTAGCATTGCATAGTTAGTACATCAAGTTTCTTGATATACAGAGTGAGGCCAATAATGTGTAGACTGCTTTGCTAGGTAGATTGCACTAAAGCTGGCCATACATGTTATATCCACATTATATAGTCTAGTCACCTTTGGGTCAATCCTTGATCCAACAAATACAGATGTGTGGCATTCACCTTTGTAGTGAAGGAGAGAGATGGGTACACCACTGCTGTTATTAAATAATATTATTTAAAGCGGAACTAAAGACATTAAAAAACTTATGAGCAGGCAGGCTGTTCGTCGCAGAAGAGACATGAAATGACTCTTCTGCAGCAATATAAACCTTCCTGCCTACTGGCAGCCTTCTGTGGCATGTAAGCTAAGCTAACGAGTCACAAGACACCGGGGAGGGAAAATGGCTAATTGGGCCCAATTTGGACATTTTCACTTAGGGGTGTACTCACTTTTGTTGCCAGCGGTTTAGACATTAATGGCTGTGTGTTGTTATTTTGAGGGGACAGCAAATTTACACTGTTATACAAGCTGTACACTCTCTACTTTACATTGTAGCAAAGTGTGATTTATTCAGTGTTGTCCCATGAAAAGATATAATAAAATATTTACAAAAATGTGAGTGGTGTACTCACTTTTGTGAGATACTGTAGGTGGTAATAGGCAGAGCTGTCAGAGTCCATAAGTCCAACCCAACAAGTTCATGAGAGTAAAACCATATACCTGTACATAAACTGTGTATTGAAGCAACTGTCTTCAGAGATGAACCGGCTCTGTAAGGTACAAATGAAAAGAAAGGAAGTGCCACCTAAGTGCAACATTAAAAACAGTGGCTTTATTGACACAAGATTAATCCATTCTCCAGCCATCTCTGCTCCTCCTAGTGATGTCTGTCCACCCTGTGGTCCATGCTGGTCAGCATGAACTTCCTGGTTACACAGGGCGTCCATGCCCCACCCCCTCCGGTGTTTTGGGCAACTGGCGGCCCCTGCAGGACTGAGCCAGTGGCGGATGCCCTCCCCACTGATAAGCGCATTCCTTCTGTCATCCTGTGAGTGCTTTTAATCTTGTGTCAATAAATCCACTGTTTTTAATGCTGCACTTAGGTGGCCTTCTTCTTTTATTTTTATTTACTGTATCTCCTCTTGTTACTTTCTCTGTAAAATAATTTCAAAATCCAACAGGGAGAGAGAGACGCCTTCTTAATGGCTTAATTCTTTCTAAACTGAGACTATACTTTGCTCATGCAGTGGAAATCAAGAGGTTCATTTTGATGTCAGCCCCCACAGCTGCTTGGATCCACCATCTCTTTATTCCCTTGTCACTCAAGGTAAAATAAAGTAAAAGTAAAATACCCAGTAGCATTGGATATAAGAAAGCTTGTGACTCACTGTCCTTTCTCCTATGTGACAACACTGTCACACGGGAGCATTCCTCATCCCTGTCTAAGCTGGGTCAAGATCGGCCTGGAATTTACACACTCTTCTCTTTGCTCTTGCAGGCAAATAGAGCATTGAGGAAGTGAAGGTGAACATAACCTACAGTGGACACATAGGCAAAGCACACATTGACTTTAAGCACTTGAGTCCCAGGTGTTGTTTTAAAATGATGCAGAGATATTTGTGTTTTATTTGTCCTGGTGCCATTTTAAAAAATCACCCAGACTCCCTAGCGACATCACTTCCTGTTACTACAGAGGATTTGGCAAAGCTTTTGCAGTGGTCCGTGGTTGTGTGTAGGTGAGTGTCCGTCTGGGATGTCACTGGCTGGGGGTAGATGGGTTTCAGTTCGGAGTATTAGTGGTTGGGGGTGGGTGAGTCTGGTGTGTTAGTGGTTGGGGTGGACAGACAAAAAAAAAAAAGGCCGGCTCACACCACAATTTCTGCATTTTCACAAATGTTTTCAATGTGTTTCTTCGCCTCATTTTTCTTCATCTACATTCAAGGCATGCATGTTCCATTGCATTTCTGGTGTGTTTACATGAGGTCCGGTACACCTACCCTGCGATTTGCCATGTTCCAGATGTGTTCCATTCAGAAAAAATGCAGCACATTTTACTTTTGTTGACTGCACTGGTGTGAACTAGGGCCTTTGGAATACATGAAAAACACTGCATGCATTTTTGATGCAGATAAGTTATAAGATGCATCTGCTGTGAACCAGCCCTCAAGCCTAATGCCGCGTACACACGAGCGGACTTTACGGCAGACTTTGCCCGGCGGATGGGATTTTGTCGGACAATTCGATCGTGTGTGGGCTCCAGCGGACTTTGTTTTCTCAAAAGTTGGACGGACTTAGATTTGAAACATGTTTTAAATCAATCCGTTGAACTCGAGTCCGGTCGAAAAGTCCGCTCGTCTGTATGCTAGTTCGACGGACAAAAAGCCACGCTAGGGCAGCTATTGGCTATGAACTTCCTTGTTTTAGTCTGGTCGTACGTCATTACGTACAAATTCAACGGACTTTGGTGGATTGTGTGTAGGCAAGTCCGTTCATTCGGAAAGTCCGTCGAAAAGTCCGCGGGGCAAAGTCTGCCGTAAAGTCCACTCCTGTGTACGCGGCATTAGGGTCCTGATTGGTACACCTTGAGTGGGTTGTTCAAGTATGTCCTCATTTTATTTTGTTTTGATAAATGTAAGGGAATCAGATTGTAACGGGAGGAAAAAAAAAAAAAGCGTCCAGTAAAAGTACCCGTTTCTGCTTTCATGCTTGTGTAGGCAGTTATTGTCCATTGTTGCAAATTTAACAGCATGCATGTGTGCAGCGCTACAACATGAAACTCTGCAAAATGTTGCATTCAACTTGCACTGTAAAGGCATCTCAATAGAACCTGTTGTGTCCAAAGAAATGCAAAGCACTTCAAGGGATCATTTCTGCATATAGTCAATACAGTGCGGCTTGGGTCAGCATACATAGATGTCAGTACATTTTCATGTATAATATAACGTTTCCAGAATTCCACCCCCTGCTTGCTAGCTCCATCTGGTTGCGTCCTCATTGATGATGTTGCAATTTTGTGAGTAGAATAGCGTACTATATTCTTAAAGTTCACCTAGTCTGTGTCTGTATACAATAAGGCAAGTTTGTTGCACTCTTCTAATCATCAGCTGTAGGTGTACTGATACAGAATGGTCAAACTGTCTCCATCAACCTCTCAGCCCTCAGCATCAGCATAGGACCTATGTGCATAGACCATAGGCAGTCCATTAGGGGGGTAGCAGAAGGGCATCACAGAAAGCTGGTTTAAGGGAAGACAGGAAGCAGAAGTCTGGCTTTGATTATGGCTTTGCTTTGGATCTGAAGTTAGGAACTAAAAATTCAGCAAAAAAAAAACAATTTACATTTTAATTTGTAGTAAAAGTTTGCTGTACCCTCCAAGACATGCCTATGCTTTCGATATGCAAATGAGCTCAATGGCTAATCTACCAGATAAAAGTTGTATGACTCATGACTCTCTGGTGGCTAAATAACTGGCACTGTGGCGACATATAAGCAGACGTGAGGGCAGCAGCTGTAGGCCAAGGGGAGACCAGAGGTCTTGGAGATTACACAAAATAGTTGAGAAGATTGCTCTAAAATAGGGGGGGGGGGGGGGGGTCCCAAATTATTTGGTAATATTTTCATGCACCAGTTTATACAACATTTTCGATCATTGCCTTTTGACATTGCTATGCTCAATCTGTGAAATAAATATATATTCGACCTAAAATAGGGGGGATGAAGTTATGGACTTGTTTGGGGTAAAGTCTACAAACAGAATCATAACAAAAGCCCAGGAATAAAAAAAACTTGAGCACCTTTACTTTAATTGTGTGCTGCCGAAGGTCAAAATTTTCTACTAGCTAAATGCCAGCATTAAAAAAACAAACAAACAAAAAAACACCTTATTTCACAGTAGAGAGGTTGTCACCCCTGAGCTATGCAAATGAGTCATGTGGAATGATTGCAACACTGAAACTTCACATTGCCCTCTATCACCCTGCCCAGCCCCTCATTATTAAAAGATCAACAGTACACTAGCAAATGGTGTTTGTAAAATTTCCAGAACAGAAGCAGGAAGAGAATGTAAATAAAGATTGCTAGAATATACTGAATGTAATGGCACTCTTGACTCTTCTGGGTGACAGGACTACATTTAAATTTGTCCACCTGTGACCTAGAGTCGGCTGATAGCAGGCTATTGCCCACTATCAGGTGACAGGGCAGACCTACATCAGGCTTGGGAAAGATCCAGAAAATATTGTTTGGAATCTACCTGCTGCCCGATTGACAGCTGGCCCCACCTTTCAGCCCAGGGCTGAGACCCAGAGCCAGCTGTGCCAACCCCCTCACTCCAGTGAACGCTGGAGGGGCAGAGCCGTAACTTACAGTCACTGCTCTCCACTTGAAGTGGACCGGGAATAGAGTGATCAGTGATAATGTGATCACTTAGTTCTTGGTCTTGGAGCCAACGTGGGACAGATGTTACCGCATGATGGAGAGTATGGATGGATTTTTTTTTTTTTTTTTTTAAAGCCCATACTTGTCCTTTAACTGCTTGTTGACCACATAACCTAGATATGCGTCAGCAAGGCGGCTCGGCTGCACCAGGTCACGTACCTAGTACATGATCTGACACTTCAGGGTAGGGGGTGTGCGCCGCCGGTGACCAGCCCATGCCGTGGTTAAACACAACAGATGTCAACCGTCATGAATTTACACAGGACAGGTTTCTTGTCCTGTCAGCGAGGAAGTAATAGATTTTCTTTCCCCGAAAAGCAGGGAATAAAATTGATTACTTCCCCTAGTTAAAGCATCTCCCACAACAGTACGCCAAAACACTGGCTAGGCACACATTGAACCCCTTGATTGCCCTAATGTTTACCCCCTTCCCAGCCAGTGTCATTAGTACAGTGATGGTGCATATTTTTTAGCACTAATCACTGTATTAGTGTTACTGGTGTACAAAAAGTGTCAGTGTTCGAATGTCTGCCACAATATCGCAGTCCTGCTGAAGTCGCTGAACGCCATCATTACAGTAAAAAAAAAAAAAAAATGTAATAAAAATTCCAGTATATATCCCATAGATTTAATCGCTAAAACTTTTGCGCAAACCAATCAATATACACTTATTGGGATTTTTTTTTTTTTACCAAAAATATGTAGCATAATACATATTGGCCTAAATTTATCAAGAAATTAGATTTTTTACACTTTTTATCGGATATGTTTTATAGCAGAAAGTAAAAAATAGTTTTTTATTTATTCATTTTTTTTTTAATTGTCAGTCTTTTTTTGTTTATAGCACAAAAAAAAAAAAAAATGCAGACGTGATCAAATACCAGCAAAAGAAAGCTCAATTTGTAGAAAAAAAAAAGGACATACATTTTATTTGGGTACAGTGTCGCACAACTGCACAATTGTCAGTTAAAGTAAGGCAGTGTTGCTTAGCAAAAAATGGCCTTATCCCAAAGGGAGGGTACATTTTAAATTGGTTAAAGTGGTGTTCCGGCCGAAATGATACTTTTTAAATAAAAATACCCCTATAATACACAAGCTTAATGTATTCTAGTAAAGTTAGTCTGTAAACTAAGATCTGTTTTGTTAGTTTATAGCAGTAGTTTGTTATTTTATAAACTTACAGCAGGCCGTGGCCATCTTAAGTGTGGGCATCTGAAGCCAAACTGTATTTCTTCCTGGATCTCATCCTTGCAGATCTCGCACATGCTCAGTGCAGCACAAGCAGTGTAATATGTTTCAGGTCAGGTTTCCATAGCAACGGCAGTTTCAGAGGAAGTTGCCGCCCCTTCCCAGAAGGCATTGCAAATAGGAAATGATGCAATGGGCCGTGGCCAGGGAGGAGGAAGTGAAAAATGAATACAGCAGATATACAGTAGGTGCTGAGAAAAAAAATAAAAAAATATCCAATTTGTTTACAGTGCACAGTTTAGTGAGGGATGCTGAAGAGTTGTAAAAGTGGGTGGAACTCCACTTTAAAGTAATAACAGTCATCATCACAGCTCATAGTAAGAATTCAACAATTCATAGTCGGAAACTAGTGTAATGCAGACTTTAACAACCGCCTTACTATAATAAATTGTGACAGTTATGCCCTATTGCCTTTCAGAGAGATGGAGATCAAGGGAGATGGTCACATGTTCTTCCATTGTTAGAAACGCCAGGTATTTCGTGGTAGTTTTGAGGGAGCAGAAGGGTAAGGCAAGTACAAGTGGGTCAGGGGTTTAAAGAGATTTTGTTAATGTGCCCTGATTGTGCAAAAGTGAGTTTCAAAGTATAGGTCCACTTAAACATACTGACATTGTGTTGTAAAGCCCACAGCTGAGCTTTCAGGGCCAGTTCACACCAGATGCAGTTCCGTGTGCTTTTTTTCTGCACTAAAATGCATGAACAGTGTTTTCCATGTATTCCAATGGCTCTAGTTCACACCATACAGTCAGTTTCTGTGCAGAAACTGACCGGAAACTGACTGCATGGTGTGAACTAGAGCCATTGGAATACATGGAAAACACTGTGCATGCATTTTTTGCAGAAAAAAAAGCGCACGGAACTGAGTCTGGTGTGAACTAGCACTCAATCCGAGAAAAGTGTAAAAAACAAAACAAAAACAAAGATTAAATATATTTCTTTTGTCCACCCAACAGCTTTTGGATAAGACCTGCATATTAACAAATACTAACATATTGTAGACTTTTATCAAGAAAGGTTAGGTAAAAAGAAAATCCCATAAAAGTAGTACTATAACCATAAAGAAATTTATTTTTCCAGTACATGAATTTCCACAAAACTGCCAGTGATCTGGAAGCTTTTTTTTTGCATAAATAGGGCATTGTGGCTGTAAATATTGACTAAATCTATTGTTTAAATTAAGTAATTTAAAAGCAGTATATCTGCGCTGCCATTTATTGTGAAGCAAGGCATCACTTGCAACGTAAAACCGGATGATCTGTTAGATCAGAAGTAAAAACTGAGGAGCCATTCAAAAAATGACTATGTTATATATTTAGTCTCTTTATCCATTTTATTTCACAGGTCTCTTGGCCCAATGGCTAGTAGTTCACACATGCTCCACTGATGGCAAAGATGTTGTGAGATGTCCATTATTATGAAGGCATTGTTTACATGTTGTTGAATCCCATCATTCCTTTCATGTTGCCAGCAGCTCCTTGTTGAAATTGTCTCATCATCGACTGAAGGCCTGCCATTCCACCTGAAAACAAAAGAACGTTATATCATCTCCAAGACCTCCCTCACCACCTTAAACTGCAGATAAAAGCACAGAAAACCAAAGTATGTAACTTGCAGCATTTTGACTTTCCATAAATGATTTTTTATTAACTTGCAATGTGGCTCTGAACTTGCTAGAAAATGTCACTACAATTTCCCAGTACAGCCCCCTCTCTTCTACCATGTTATATCCCTCTCCTCTTCTGGTAGTGTGTAACCAATGCGTGGGCCCAGTTCCCCCACCTCCTTACATAACGTATTATGTTGGCAGCCGGGGAAGGAACAAATGAGAATACTATAAAGTGTCATTTGAGTGAAAGTTCTCAATCTACAGACATCGCATCTAAGATGGCAGCGCTCCAAACTCAGGGTATTTGGATTTCTACATAAGGGAGACTTTTTACAGATAAACATACCTTGAAAAAAAGCGGAGCTCCATCCAAAAAGGCAAGTTCCATTTTAAGGCCTCCTCCCCTGCTCCTGTTTGTGAAATGGAACTTTTGGGGAAGGAAGGGTACCCAATCTTAACAGGTACCCACTCCCACTGCCTAGGCAATTGGAAGCAGAAGTTCTCCTTCCTCCCAAAGTCTTCTGGGACACACGACAGGTCTCAGAAGACTGCGGGACCATTCACAGTGCGCAGCGGGCACAAGCTATCACACCCGGGTGACCATAGTAAAGATGCCGGCACTGGGGAGAGAGGACACAGGGTGAAAACGGTTGGGCCAAGCACAGCGCTGGATCATGGGACAGGTGAGTGGCTGTTTATTAAAAGTCAGCAGCTACAGTTTTTTTTACATAGGAGACTGGAGCTTCTCTTTAGGTCTGGTTCACACATATGCTTTTTTGGTGCTTTTTTGCAGAAACGCACTACACACCATTTAACATGGTTTCCTATGGGGACACGTTCATATCTATGCTTTTTTTCCAGTTGCTGCGTTTTAGGAAAGGGTCGGGGACTTTTTTTTTAAATGCAAAATGGTGCTTTTTGGTTCAATAGACTTCAATAGAGACGCTGCAGAAAAGCATGTAGTGTATTTCTTTATGCGTTTTTGATATGTTGTTAATCTGCCCAACAACAAATTGGCCAAAAAAGAAAAGCAAATAAGCAAAAATTACCTGTCCAACTACAAACAACGCTAAACTCAGCTGGGTTGAAGAAATATTCTTGCTCAAAGACCAGCATTGGACCCTTCTGGGAGTATTGGACAAAAGTTGACAGCAGTGGTTCCCTCTGCACTCTGTGGTTTCATTTACCACCTTATAGTATGGCTGAACAGCACGTGTGTGGATTTCATCAATACAATCTTAGTCCACTGTGTTTTATTTGAGTTGTGGCTGCAACATGGAACCGAAGATGCACTGATGAGCTCTGTAGCTGGCAGTCCTTGGCTCCTTTAAGGTGAGCCGCACTGGATCTCTGGCTTCCCTTTTGCAGCCAGAACACAAATGGTGCCCTGCCGACTACAAAGACTAAAACTTGTATTGCTTTATTCCACATATATGCTCAACCATACTTTAACTGACCCTACACAATATCCCTATTCTCCAAAAATAATTCATACACATCCACTACTTAACGTGTTACTAAACCCAGGACCCTGCATTCATTTTATCTGGTCTCCCACAGTACACAGAATATGAAAAAGAAATTATTTTAGTAAATTTAAACTGCTAAATGCCTTTTCTCATCAGCAGTATATAGCAGTCTTGTGACTTCTATCAGTGTCTGGTTAAAGCTTGAAAGAGAAGTTTTCATTTTACTGTCCTATGAAGCTGGAGGAACCCTGACCCTCTGTCTGGACAGTGCTGATTGGCCTGTGCTGATCACATGCACCCTCCCAAGAAAAAATAAAAATAAATTCTATAGCAATACATATCAAGCAGAGTATGTCCAGAGTGACTCCAAAAGCTCTGTCTTATCAGGAGATGGATTGGGGACAGTGGAAGAAGGGGAGGATCAGAGAAGACAGGATCAAACAGCCTTTTTCACAAAATGCAGAGGATTAACCCCTTAGCTTCCACAGTGAGTATAACAAGCATGCTTTACTGCATATACAGAGTGATTTTACTTTTGTGGGTTTAGTAACACCTTAAATCAGAACTTCACCCATCAGGAGAAGTCCCACTCTTCCTCCCCCCCACCTCCTCCACATTTGACCTCTGCACCCTCACTTCTGGTCAGATCGCTGTGGTGAGCCAAGTGGAAGTTTGGGCCCCCTCCGTCCCCCGCAGCCTTCTGAGACACATCATAGGTCCCAGAAAGCTGCAGGACCAATCAGATGGCACAGCACGGCTTGCGCATGTGCAGCCAACTGTAAAGTCACAAGCAGTCACAGCCGGCTGCCCACCATGCCGATGCAGGGAACGGAAGCCCGATGAAGACACGGGAGAGGGTGCGGACAATGCTGGATCCTAGGACAGGCGAGTGCCCGTTTATTAAAAATCAGCAGCTACAGTTTTTGTAGCCATTGACTTTTAATGCTTCAAATAATGACTGAAGAACATCATTAATGTCCCTGTAATCTTTTTTATGAAAAGGTTTCTTACGGCATTTTTCTGCCTCTTTGGAATATCCTCCACGATCCCCAACCTCTCGTTTTCCCACCCTTACTTCAGTTTGTTTGGAAGAGTAGTGCACATTCATTACAGTCACATACACTGCTCTGCACACTATGTGTCCCATAGGCCATAGTCCTCGACACATCTCGGGAGTAAACGAGGGTGGCTAAGTTCCTACATTTCGTGAGACCATGGATATCAAAATGTAGCCAAATAGATCACAACTGATGGTGCTTCAGCAGCTAATTACCAGGCCCAAGCCAGGTTATATGAAAGCAAGCGAGTCATCAGTCCTGTTGAAAGGAAAAGTATGGGTTTGGAGTCCCCCCCCCCCCCTCCATTATACTTACCTAGGTGGATGCAGCATCGGTCCGATGCTGCATGTCCCCCAGCATCTCTGCACTGAGAACCGAGCCACCGAACACCGCCGATGGCTCGGTTCGCACAGCTCTTTGAGCAGAGAGCTGCTGCCTGTCAATCAGCAGCTCCCGTGCTCTGCTTCTCCGCGCTTACTGGAGTGCTGAGCTGTGGAGGGGCTGGGAGCGGCTCCCTGAGACGGCCATCAGTCCAGGCACCTGGCGGATCCAGACTTCCAGAGTCGGGATGACGTGGTGCCTGGACTGATCTGTGCGACTTCAGACTGCTCTCTGCTGAAAATGGGTCACAGGAGTGCAAATGGACATGCACTCCTGTGACCCTTAGGAGAAGCCCAGCTGAATGAGCTCAGGCTGGACTTCTTTAAAGCTCTGACACAGACTGACACTGCTCACAAAAAAAAAACCCAAACAAAATCATAATATTTTTCTTTATAGAATTGTATACCAGTTAATAGGCTTAATACACATGTTTCTATCAGTCAGATTGTATGCATTGCTCTCTGAAATGTATTAAAACTTATTCAAATTAGAAATGTATTGCAACATTTGTTGTAATTAAAAAGTATCCATTGTACTTACCCATATGCTGTAAAACTCTGGGGTCCATCATTTTTGCCATTTGCTGGTTTAGTTTGGCCATTTGTGAAGGATTTACATTTTTTGACATGTCACCGCCTGTAAACAAAATGGAAAAATTTACAGCGACACAACATGTCCCGCAAAAGACACTGCAATGTATTGATGAACCTATACATAACAGAACATTATAAATCTGCACACAACAGATCAAACTGTGTTGATACTTTAGGGTGAGCCCTGTAAAGCCTATGTTTTAAAATGTGAACTCTTTCAGAATAAAAGGATTTTCTCTATTCTAGGGACTTACCTTTGAATAGTCCTTTGATACCTCCCATTTTTTTAACCATTTGTGCAAACTTTGTATACTGTGCTAGCAGCTCCTGTACGTCTCTTGTAGATACTCCAGATCCTCGGGCCACTCTCTGTATTCTGCCAGGCTGTTTACTGAAGAGTTTGGCACCATCTGTGTTATCAAGTTCTACAAAGAATATGAACAAGAATTATACAATGAGTGACTCTTTATCATCAGGTGTATGCTGCACGCTGTGACTGAGATGGGCTTTCTTCCACTAACAAGGGAAGGGAACATACGATTTATAAAAGCAAGAAAATTTAAACGTATGTAGTTTACAGAAGATGGTCAGGAATGAAATACAGGAATTGCCATTGCTGACTGAATTCTGAAAATGCTAGTTGACTGGCTGCTATGATTACCCAATGGCTTCAGTACTGCCTAGACAGTGACCAGTAAATAGCCAAATCAATAAAGCAGGGAAAACACAAGAAGTCCTTGCTCGCATACTTGTTCCAGGCAATGACAAAGTAAGAAGGTCACATGACAGCCAGGCAGCAAACAGTGGTCAGCAAAGGCACCCTTTATCTTCTCTCATAGCAGATTTCTTTAAAGTAAACTTCCATCACCAACATGGGCGGTGCAAACTAAGTATCAAGGTGGTATAAAACCAAGGATGCTTTCAGTGAAAACCAGATTGCAAAATGATCAGCAGGTCCCAATCTTTAAAGCGGAACTGAAGTCAGGAAAAAAAAAAAATAAAATACCTGCCCAAACGTTCATAAAAATTTAAACTAAATGCACTTATTAACTAACCCAGATTTTAATCTTGTATGAGATGAGTAGTGGTTTTCTGTCACCACCACACTTTGATGCCAGCACCATGTTTGAGCTTATTTCTTGCCCTTCTTTGTGAAAGCCTCATCTGCCCACATTGCACAAAAAAATGTCACTAGCAGCTTCTATGGCAACTGTAATGCTACTCTTGTATGAAAGCCAAACAGCATTACAAAGATTGATCCAGCATTGCACATGAATCTGCCTGCTTTTACAAATGCTGCTCTGCTATTCATTCATGAGGAATTCATTCTCTCTTTGCTGTGTATTTTTTACTTCATGAGTAAATGATCACATTGGAGGGAGAGAAAGGCACAGCGAGAGCTGGGGAAGGAGACGGCACATATTGGTAGCTCTGTTATATTAAGGCGGCTATAGCTGTACAACTGTGCATGCATGTACTGTAAACGTGGCTAAATGAGAAACGAGCAAAATAAAATAAATGAAAAGCTTTACAAAGACCAACGCTGGATACACATTATACAACTTTTGTTGTTCAATTTCCTTTAGATTTACCTTCAACTATGTGCAAGGCCCTGCCTGATTGCATACAAATTAAAAGTGTTTACGTTTGACCTCAAATTATATGGTTTTGTTAAATCTAAAGCAAAGTTGTACATGAAAACTGTATAAGGCCCCTTTCTCACTTGTACAACACGACAGTCATACAACTGTGGACCCGAATTTGCCCTGCGATTTGAAGTCCAACATGTGTCTGACTTCAATAAACAGGGATCCGACTTTGATCCCCGACAATACCAGGGACTGTTTGGTATGAATCTTTAGGGGGAACTCCACGCAAAAAAAAAAAAAAAAAAAAAAAAAAGAAAAGACAAAACAAAAACAAAACGCATGAGTCCCCCCCCCCAAATCCATACCAGATCCCTTATCCGAGCACACAGCCCGGCAGGTCAGGAAAGGGGGTGGGGACAAGCGAGCCCCCCCCCGAACTATATGAGCCCGCAGGGGGCGGGTGCTTTGAGGTACGAGCGAGCGCCCCCCCCCCCCCCCCCACCGCACCTTTGTCCCCATGTTGAGGAAAAGGGCCTTTTCCCGGCAACCCTGGCCATTGGTTGTCAGGGTTTGTGGGCAGGGAGCTTATAGCAATCTGGAAGCCCCCTTTAACAAGGGGGCCCCGCCAAGATCCCGGCCCCCCACCCCATGTGAATGAGTATCGGGGTACATTGTACCCCTACCCATTCACCAAAAAAAAAAGTGTCATAAAATTAAAACAAAGTACACAGGTTTTTAAAGTAATTTATTAGGAAGCTCCAGCGTCTCTTCCAACTTCTTCTCCCCTCTCCAGCTCTTCTGCCTCCTCCACTGATGTCTTCTGTCTCTGCCGGTTCTTCTCCCCTCTCCGCTGATGTCTTCTAGTCCTCTCCGGTTCTTCCCCCTCTGTCCGCTGTCTTCTGCCTCTGTCGGGTCCCCACCCCGCCCCATACAAATATAAGTAGTGGCACACCGTGCACTCAGCATTAGAGTGGGAGAGAGCATCGAGTAAACATCGGAAGAAGAACAGAGAGAGAAGACAGCGGAGAAGACCGGGCAAAAGTGCGAGAAGACAGTGGAGAAGACAGCGGACAGAGGGAGAAGAACCAGAGGGGGTTAGAAGACATCAGCGGAGAAGACCCGAAGAGGGGAGAAGAACCGGCAGAGGCAGAAGACATCAGCGGAGGAGACAGAAAAGCCAGAGAGGGGAGAAGAAGTCAGAAGAGACGCCAAAGCTGCTTAATAAATTACTTAAAAAAAACCTGTGTAATGCGTTTTGTTTTTGACACTTTTTTTTTTTTTGGTGAATGGGCAGGGGTACAATGTACCCAATATTCATTCACATAGGGTGGGGGGCTCCCCGCCCGCAGACCGTGACAAACAACGGCCAGGGTTGTCGGGAAGAGCCCCTTGTCCTCATCAACTGGGCCCCCCTGCCTCAAAGCACCCACCCCCCATGTTGAGGGCATGCGGCCTGGTACGGTTCAGGAGGGGAGGGAGAGGGGCGCTCGCTCGTCCCCCACCCCCTTTCCTGACTAGCAGGGCTGTGTGCTCGGATAAGGGTCTGGTATGGATTTTGGGGGACCCCCCTGCAATTTTTTCAGCGTGTGGGTTCCCCTTAAAACCCATACTAGACTGAAGGGGAGGGGGGAACCCATGTCGTTTTTTTATTTGGCGTGGAGTTCCCCTTCAAGATTATCAGAGCACAAGTCGCATGCTAAAGTCAGATCAGTTAAGACGGCGATCTGACTTCAGTAATATTCAATGGGCCCCCCGATGAAGTATTTGGTCAGTTTCAAAAAAACGGATGTTGACGGATGCGGATGTAAACTGATGTAAATGAATGATCATCCATTTACATCCGTTTTTCCATAGAAAAGCAACCCAGGTTTTATTATCAAAATGTAATTGATCAAGCTGAATTTAGAAGCCGATTGGCTACCATGCACAGCTACACCAGATTTTGCACTCCAGTTTTACTAAATCAAAATGATAGAGACAGCTAGACTGGTACATAATAAGATAAGTTTTGCTATAGTGCACAGTTGTATAGGTGATCACATAGGTTCTGTTTTATTTATATTCATATTTTGGACTTTTCCTTTCAACATCCTCTTGCCTAATAAATAAGACTTACAGGCTGTAGTCTTTTCCTCTGTTTGTCGGTCTTATAGCTGCACCATCTCTGCCCCCCCCCCCCCCGTCCATGTTTGTTTACATATAAATTTGTCTGCCTGTACCTCTGGAAACACGGACCATAATGACCGGCAGTTTCTTCAGCAGCTAATCTCTGCTTATGCTTAGTTTCATCATATGCTCAATCTGATCCAGGTACAGTTTGTAAACAGGTCTACTTTAAAAGTGGAGTTCCACCCAAAAATGGAACTTCCGCTTTAAGTGCAGTGACCCCCCCGACATGCCACATATGGCATGTCATTTTTTTGGGGGGAGCCCGTTTTTAGAGGCACCCAGCTCCCACTTCCTCCCCTGGCGCTGGAAGATCACCTCTCCCCCCCTGCAATCTTCTAGGACACGTCACAGGTCCCAGAAGATTGCCCGGCCATTCACAGCGCGGCTCGTGTGTGTGCAGTGCGCGCCCGGCTGTGAAGCTACAGCCGGGCGCCAACAGTTAGAATGCCGGCACCGAGGAGGGGGAGAGGAGCGAGGCTTGCTGGACCATGGGACAGGTGATTGTCTGACTTTCAAAAGGGATGGAACTCCGCTCTAAGCTCCAGTGTTATCTACAGATGTTCCTGTTAACTGACTCCAAATAGATTGAATTTCTTTTTTAAATGACCCTGTCACACTGTAGCTAGAGCACAGAAAAGTCAAGTATTTTAAATGCTTGCAGTATTTTTTCCATTAGTTATTCACTTACGAACGTGCCATGAGAAACTGCAAGAAAATCTTACTAATCCAGAAAGAGTCATTCTTTTTCACAGCAGCTTCACAGAGAACCAGAAGCCATTAACCCCTGCAGCTCCATAAGTTCACCAGCAGGAAGAGTACCAGGCATCCCTGCACAGAAGATTTCTATAGGATCCAGCTGCCTGCACAACGTGGGACATACTTTATTACAGATAAAGTAGCTCACTAAAGCCATAGGGGTTTTTATGGCTAAACCTCAGCTTTAAAAACATGAAGTGTTCATAAAATACTGTTTGGCTACACAAACTACATTACTGTTCGTGTAAGTAACTGCATATTTACTATATATGTTAACAATAACAAAGGCTAATGAGGACTTACCCTGGTCATTCATGCTGTCCATTATGGTCATAAGCTTCTTCAGACGAGCCATTGACTCCTGCTCATTGCCCTTACTCATAAAATCTTGTCCAAAGCCAGGAATCATTCCCTGTCAACACAAATGAGAGATCTTTTTGAATACCACCATTAAGTACAACCAATGTGTATCTACTATCCTACAATAATAAATTCAAAATAACCATCATGGGGCATAGCCATCTTTACCTAAAGACGAAAAACACACAAGAATTTTATGGAGTAAGCAGTTCAGACACTCTAAAGCAGTGGTTCTCAACCCCTGTCCTCAGGACCCACTAACAGGCCAGGTTTGCAAGATAACTAAAATATCAGATGATATCATTTGCTGCTCAGTGATTGCAGTATTCTAGTCTGCATCTCCCCAAGGTAATACTTAAAATCTGTCCTGTTAGTGGTTCCCGAGGACAGGAGTTGAGAACCACTGCTGTGAAGGCTTATTCACATTGCAGCAGTTTTGACTCCCAGCCTACCAGGGTATATATACTGCATATTGCAGTAAATGTATAAGTAATGGAAAGAACATGTATTGTTACTCTTCATTCACAGAAAGTAGTATGTAAATCCGTGTAGGCATAACACACTTACCAATATCTGGCTAAAAGGACCCATTTTCATGATATTCTGAAACTGCTCATACATATCTCTC